>NC_056735.1:940159244-940169244 GCF_019279795.1 Protopterus annectens
TCAAGATTTTTTCTTGAAGAGTGCTAATGAGGAACTTTGCTTGACATAGATGGGTAGCTTGTTCCAGAGTATGGGAAGTCTCTGGGACAGGAATCTATCCCTCTAGCATGTCCCGTTTATTGTGGTGACAAGATTTAGGTCCCTAGAGCATGTTGCTTGGAGGGATTTCTTTAGGTATAGCATGTCCAACAGCTCTGGTTTTGACATAGCTTTATATGTTAGGCAGAGATCACCTCGGAGTAGGCGATATGCTATGGAGTAAAGCTGGAGTTTTTTTGAGACTGTCCGTGTAGGGCATCTGTTTGAGGCCAGTAATCCTCTTTGTCAGGTACTTCTGTGGCATTTCCAGCTGCTGCAGATGTCTTATGAGGTACATTCCAAAACGGGCATTGTACTGTATAATGGGACTAATGAGTGTCGAGCAGAGGGGAACAATGACCTCTTTTTTCCTGGATGAGATCCCTTTTATGATGAGGTATGCCACATAGAAGGACTTTCTGACTACTGTGGTGATGCGATTATCAAAGGAGAGACTACTGTCCACCTGGGTCCCAAGGTCTCTTATCACACATTCGGTGTTAAGTAGACCGCTGCCTATGTGGTAGTTTGTGGGTACAGAGTTTTTACCAAAGGGGATGACAATGCACTTTTTGGCATTGAGCTTGAGGCCATGGCTCTGACACCAGGCATCTGTCTCAGTGACGCCCTTCTGTAGGATGTCCACATCATTTGGGGACTCGACTATGGCTTCTAGTTTACAGTCATCTGTGAACTTTGTTAGCCAGAGGCCTTCTGTGTTAGCCTGCATTACAGAGAAGTAGATACAAAACATGATAGGTCCCAGGACAGAACCCTGTGGTACTCCACTTGTCACTGGTTTGAAGAAAGATTTGGAGTCTGCAACTTTTACAGTGTGGGTTTTGTCAGTGAGCCAGTTGGCAACCAATCTTGTGATGTAGGGATGTATACCTAGTTTAGTGAGTTTAGCTGTAATTCCAGAATGGGAGGTGGTGTCAAAAGCCTTGGTGAGGTCAAGATAGGCTATGTGAACCACCTTACCCTAGTCTATGGCTTTTGTGACTGCCACAAAAAGTCGATCAGGTTCAGGAGGCTTGATCTGCCTTTCACAAACCCGAACTGGGAGGGGTCTAGAGATTGAAGGTCACCAATGTCTTTGTTTATGAATTCCATGATGATACCTTCCATAGCCTTGCAGACCAACCTCATCAGGCTAATAGGGCGATAGGTCCCAGGATCAGTGGTGGCTCCCTCTTTGTGGAGTGGGATAACTGTTGCTGTGCACCATTCAGTGGGCACAAAGTCTGATGTGAGGCTATGATTGAACATGGTGTTTAGGTGGGGAGCCAGTTTGTTCTGAAGTTCATGTAAAACGCAGCCTGGGATGTTGTCCAGTCCCATGGATGTTGTGTTTTTGGATTTAGAGAGTGCAGCTTTTACCTGCATAGTTGTGATTACAGGGACTCTGCATTCTTCCTGTATAGATATGGGCCTTTTAGGGGGTGAGAGGGGGGTAAAGTTAGCACTGAACCTATCTGCCAGGATGTTGGCAATATCAGTTGGTTCTGTAATTTTTGTGCCATTGTGCTGTAACTCAGAGCAGATCTGGGTGTTGCTATTGAGATTCTTGACATATCTATTGAATGCTTTGTGGTTATCCTTAGAAAGAGTGGTAATTTTGTTTTCGTAGCTAGCTTTGGAGGATCTTATAAGTGATCTCAGCTTCTTACTGCGGCTGACCAGGGAACTACTCCATTCATGGGATTTACTCCCTTTTGCAACAGATTCTTCCTTCTGTTGTACAGTTTGTTAATGGCAGGGGACCACCACATTGGCCCTTCATTTTTTGGAGGATTACGTCTTGGCTCTGTTTGCAAAAGCATGATCCATGCACTCATGTAAGTGCTTATAGAGTGCATTTGTGTAGGAGTCAGCAGTCATAACTGTATTCTCCATCTGCATCGGTGTCATGAAGTTCACCACTTCTGTCTTAAGATGCATGAAGTTGGCTTTGGAGAAATTTTTACCGTGGTTTCCTTAATGGGGGTGGGGGCAGGATGTGACTATCTAGGGCGATTAGTTTATGGTCAGATCAGACCAATGAGGAGTTGACTTCAGGCGTGGATCACCGGTCACTCATGTTGGTAATGACTAGGTCTAGGATACTGTTACCCCTGGTGGGGGTGCGGATAAGTTGATCCAGGGCATTGGAATTTATAAATTCCAGAAAGTGTTGAGGGAAGGAGTTGGTACATGGGTAGTTTTCCCAGTTAATGGTGGGGTAGTTGAAATCGCCCATTATTAGGGTGTTTGGAGTGGAAATCCTGGGCCATGGTGGGAGGTCTGTAGCAAGCTACAATTCAGATTGCAGTTTTGCCCAGAGTTAGTTGTACTTGGATAACCTCGGATGCATTATCCTGAGAAACTAGCCTGGAGGTGTGGATATCCTTAATGAATATGGACACAACTCCACCTTTGGTGTTCCTGTCCAGGTTAAATGGCCGGAAAGTGTGGTATGAGTTACAGCCTGGTAGTGCAGGAGTGCTCTCTGAAGCCTTGACCAGGTCTCAGTCACTGCACAGATATAGATGTTCTGCATTTTAAGGAGTGCCTCGAGTGAGTGCATTTTCAGATTTAGACTTCTAGCATGGAGTAGCATTACCCTCAGTTTTTGCTTCCCTGTTCGTGTTACTTGGTGAATTTGTCATTTAAACCTTGCATAAAAAAGGCACTATAGGGACAGCAAGACCCTTAGCCAGCATTCGGAATCCCAGGGGCAACAGGTGCAGGCCATCTCTGGCAAAGCATCATGATCTGTCGACCATGTCATCCCAGCCAGACAGATATTGGATCCCCTTAGAGTGACACCAGAAGCTTAGATAATTGTTGAAGTCAATCATTTTGTCCTTGTACTGCGGTATCATTCCGTGCAATGGCAGAATGCTACTCAGGTCAAGGTCTAGGGTCATACCTGCCTGGGCTATAAGATTGGAGAGCTCTTCCATGTCTCTTTTCATGTAGTCCAGGGAGGTATGTCTCAGGATGTTCACACCACCATGGACAATGACAGAGTCATATTTATACTTGTTGCGGAGTGACCTGAGCACGTGGGTTATGTGGTGGATCCTGGCACCTGACAGGTAGCTGACAGTAACCTTCACCTTGTTTAGCCTGGTGAGTGGGACATCACTGTATCTGGCTATAGAGTCAACTATGACTAGTGTGTTGGGTACGTTGTTTTGCCTTATGGGCTGTAGTTGAGTGGCACATTGAGTCTGTAGGCTATGTGTCATTTGGGTTGTTTTGGGGGGTGGAGGTTGGTTGAGCAGATTGTTATTGAGAGCCTCCGCAAATGTTTTTGTGTTTCTATGTGTGGATTTTGGTGGTGTAGATTTAGTGGGACTATGTGATGAGTGTGGTGTGGTGCAAGTGTTTACCCTCTCCTCTTGACTGTCAAGTTCAGTCTTGGTTGAAGAGAGCTTTACCTCCAATTTGGCTAGATAAGTCCATCCCTCACAGGTTGTAGTGTTGGGTGGTAGGAGGAGAGGGTTGTCTGTGTCCATGAGGCAATTGCTAAATTGCCCCAAGATGCCCAGATTCATCAGATAGACAGGAGAGAACACTGGGAGCTGACCCTTGGACATGCCTGAATAAAAAACAATTTTCCTCTAGATAAGTGAGGAAAGTGAGTACAAGAGCTGTTTTTCTTTAAGCAATGAGGAAGGTTGAGTGCTTTAGTAATTTGTAGCTTATTTCATGTTTACAACAAGTTCTGAACAAGTGCTGAGCACGAATAAGCAAATTCAAGTGCTAAAACTAAGAATCTGTATCTGGACTAAACTAGTTACAGAAAAGAAACAAGTGTAAATACAGGCTTTTAAATCAGAAAGTTGAGAGAGATGGAAAAATTGCCCAAACGGCCAATAACTACAATTTCTGGGCCAGAAACCACTCCTTATGTGGTAGATAGGTTACCTAGTGCTTACCACTCCCACTGATAAGCTAGAAGGCTTCCCTGCAACACATAAAGGCTTGGGGGGTTCTGGTGCTTACAAACAGTCCTGGATACAGCAAATCTGTACCTGGACTAGACTAGTTACAGGAAGGGGGGGGGGGACAAGTGCAAATGCAGGCTTTTAAATCAGGAAGTTGAGAGAGAGAGATGTAAAAACTGCCCAAACAGCCAATAACTGCAATTTCTGAGCCGCAATCTCTCCATATGTGGTAGCTAGGTTACCTAGTGCTTACCACTCCCACTGATAAGCTAGCAGGCTTCCCTCCAACACAGAAAGGCTTGGGGGGCTCAGAAGCTTACAAACAGTCCTAGATGCAACAAATCTGTATCTGGGCTAGACTAGATACCAGAAAGCTGGGAAACAAGTGCAAATGCGGGCTTTTAAACCAGAAGTTGAATGAAATGGAAAAACTGCCCAAACGACCAATAAACTACAATTTCTGGGCCAGAAACGACTCCTCTTATGGTAAGCTAGAAGGCTTCCCTCCAACACAGAAAGGCTTGGGGGCTCAGAAGCTTTCATACAGTCCTGGATGCAGCAAATCTGTATCTTGACTACACTAGTTACAGGAAAGGTAGGAAACAGGTTTAGAGTTTTTTTTTTTTACAGAAAAGTAGCTAAACAGCACTAAAAATGATTCACATGCAGTGCAAGCTAGCACACTTCAGTGTGTAAAAGTATTAAAGCAAATACAGTTTAAATAACAAACCTCTGGAATTGGATATAACCTTGCTATATGCAACTCCAAATTATATCATTCTTGAGTAAACAATGTTTTTTTTTACATGTTATTTTGATGATAAGGATGGTCCACTGAAAAGTTTTTTAGAGGTGAAAATCCCTGCCACAACACCATGAAAGGCTGAAGCCATGATGCCTCACTACGTAAATTAATGTGTAAACTACTGTATTTCCATGTTGTGTACAAGAAACAGTTTCTTTGTTTCCTAGAAAGGCAAGTTCTCTATTAGTTCTTGCAGATGGAACATCTCACATTGAAAATGTACACATGGTGACATAGTAGTGAAACCGCAATTTAAATAAGATGCAGCTCCTCTAAAGGGGAAAGTTATTGCAATTGCTCATAATGCTTTACACCTGAATGTGGATTTTTTTGACTACCTACTATGTTGTTAGGGTGTGGTTATAAAGAAAAATCTTGCGAAACTAAAGATCAAAAACAGCTTACCACATTCTTTGTTTTTTGTAAACCCATTTGTAAAGTTTTCATGAAAGGTACAATGGAAAAATAAATTAATTGTAAAACAAAGATGATTCCAAACATGACCAATACACTTAAAGGATATATATGTTAGTCATAATAAAGTTATTACCATATGCATGGATGATTCCCCGGATTCACTAACCTTCCATGCAGGACTAACTTAGTATTGCATAGAAGCACCCGTTTAGGAGCAGTAAGGCAGCGCACCATGCATAGTAATGAAGGTGTGTTGGCCGAGCTCATAGGCTTACATGGAGCGTGTACAAGTGCAGGGGGCATGTCTGAGATAAGAGCTCTCAGAATATACATGCCCCTGCAATGAAGGACTGCAGAAAGGTAGTAAAAATGAGTGAGACATACATGTACACATACCCCCAGCAACATCCCTCCACATGTATAAAAGCAATAGTGAATAAAAAAAATAAAAAGGATATGCTTTGTTAAAACGGACAAGGTTTAACCGTAGGTGTGCGGGGTTGCCCATCACTTAGCTATGGTTAATGTAGCTTAAATAGCAAAAAGAGGATAAAAGCAGGATATGTGCAAATGAAGCAGTACGGCAATATTGTAGTGGGCAGAGCGTTTGCCTCACGAACAGTGAATCCTGGTTTGAGTCCCACTGCAGTACATTCCATTTCCATAGCAAATCACTGTTAAGATCAATATATTTAGATGTATAACCTAATAAATAACATATATGTGTGAAATAGAATAGTACGCTGTGTAAGGAATGATAACCCCATACACTTGCCAAATTCACCACCTCCCCAAGAACCAGTACACTAATACTGTCTAAAATATAGCAGTAGTAAGGATAAATAAGCACTAGTAAGCAGGTGCAAGTCTGTTTGCACGACGGTAAGCAGTGCTTACACAGAGTAAGCAATAGTGAGGCTAACCATGTGTAAGCGGATGTCACCGGAAGTTAGCAGTGCTTACAATCGCGCAAACCCACTGACAACTTCATACAAGTGTTTCAACCACTCCGTATCCAACGGGCCTCGTTCTGGCCAGCAACAAATTAAACAGCCCCTGCAAGGCTCGAACCCAGGAGCCTGCACACCATAGCCAATGTGATTTACTAGTAAACCACCACAGATATACATAACTCTGATGTTTTCACAAACATAGCATCCAGCAATACCATTCAACATTACAGGACATATAACTAAATATGTAGATGTGTGTATGTATGTGTGTGTGTGTGTGTGTGTGTGTGTGTGTGTGTGTGTGTGTGTGTGTGTGTATATATATATATATATATATATATATATATATATATATAAAACTAGATCGATATATACCTTTCCCTCTCTATATTACATATGTCTATTATATGCATTTTGTACTATTTTATGGGGTGGCTAAAGCCACATCACAGATATATAAATGCCCCAGGCAGATAGCCTAGTACTAAACTATAAAACTATGAAACTATATATCTATATATATATATATATATATATATATATATATATATATATATATATACATATACATATACATATATCTATCTATCTATATATATATATATATATATATATATATATATACATATATCTATCTATATCTGTTAAGTAAACAGCTTAATGGAGTAAGGGAAAGACAAAACAGCAGTGGTTGCAAGAGTCAAACCCTGGAATATCCCTTTAATTTTCTTGAACCTCAGAGTTAATCATTATTTACTCTTCATCACAAGCGGCTAGAAAGTAGTTTGCCACTATTTCTTAGTCACTGAAATATAAAATGACCAATATAAGGTATATTCAGTGTACATCTGCAAACATTCCATGATCTTATGAATGCCAGATGCTAAGTGTCTTTTTTTTTTGTTTTCTATCAATGCCATACTTAGAGTCATCCCGATTTTTATATGACTTTATTTTTATTATTTTTTTCTATCACCACAAATAAATTGTTGTCTAGATGGCTATAAACTCTGGTCTGCAGCATTGATTACCATTATATATAAATTATAGGTTTACCATTAAAAATGTTGCTGTGCATCAGATGGTTATGAACCACATCTCGAACAACAGATGTTCGAATACTTCATATGTGTGTAGGTTACATGAGCTTAACATCATATTTTATGTAATTGACTGGTGCATTCGCAACATAACCTTCACTCATGTAAAGGGATCGTAGTACAGTGCAGTTAGGGAAATACATCCCTTTCCTCACTGTAGTGCGATCTCAGAGTTGGAATATTAAGTTAGGGGGGCGTGGGGGGTGCAGGGATAAACGGGATGTTAGGTGTAGGGATTAGGGAGCTGTAAGATGAGACATTGTTATTAATGCCGTAAAATGTCGCTGTCAACATTTTTGGCATTCACGGCTGTTTTTCAACAATAGGGCCATTCGGTTAGTTGCGGCTTCGGTACAACACTTCGCTGTTTTGTACCGTTTTTTTTTTTTTTTTTTTTACTTTTGACATATTGATAATAAACCATAAATTATATACTGTTGGATGGCAAGTTATTGATCTTTTCAGGTGCACTCTTATGAATGACTATCATTTTTCAAGCTGTTAACTGGGGGGGGGGTGTTCAAGATGTGTGTATAAGTAATTTTTACTCAAAACAAAATCTTTGTGTAAAGATGTTACTACCTTTAGCTAGGTGCTTAGTATTGCATCTACACCTGTTTTTTTTTCTTGTTAGGAGCTTTTCTTAATTTTGTCTCAATTATTTATTTATGTATGTATGTATGAATGTATGTATCTATTTATTTATTTTTGCTGTTACTTTATCCATTCCATATCCTCTATATTAAAGTTTCTTTCTGTTTATTTTAATTATTCTATCCACTCAGCATCTTTATTATGTTCAACAGAGTCTTCATAAATGCTTCTCTAAAATATAACTATTCTGTTTTGATGTGTTTTCTATTCCTCTTGCTTTGCTTTCTCTATATAAAATCTTAGTGGGTTGCTTATGTTCCAAATTTCCTTCATATTTAGCTGCATAACTTCTATGTTTTCCTACTTGTGCTGAAATCTTTGGCTTATTATAGGGAATAGTGTATGATAAATCAAGGTCTGTATTGATATTGCATGTTGCTTTTACAACATTTATTTTCTTAGAGTTTTTGATGACCTGTTTCTTTTTCTGTATTCTTCTAACAGTGATACTTTTTGTCTTAGTTGTTTTATAGATTTCTCTGTTTGATGCTTCCACAGTGGCATTCTACTTATTCCCTTACTTTCCTTTGCTATGCTACATTTTGTGGTAAAACTTTGTTTAGCTGCATAGTATCTCCTATTTATTTCTATTATATCACATTAATTTATCTTAATAGCCCTGATAACCATGTCCATTTGTTTTACCAGTCTTCTAACATTTTACTTCCTATTTACCTTCTGTAATTTATTTATTTCCTCTATCTAAATATGTTTATCCATCCCTATTAAATCAAGCAGATCTTCCATTATATCATTTTCTTCCAGAATGAGAGTATCTTGTTCCTGCTTGTTTCTTCTGAGTTTTTGTTTACTGGATGCATCTTAAATAGCATGAAGCATGATTTAGCCACATCCCTAACAACACTGTTCAATCTCAGCTTCAGTGCAGGCTTTGTACAAAGTGAATAGAGAACAGCTACAGCCATTCCCCTGCATAAGGGAGGATTTTCTACAGACCCATAAGTCTGACCAGCCTCATATGCAAAGCCAAGAAAAGACTTATCATGGAATTAATCAGCTACAGACCCATAAGTCTGACCAGCCTCATATGGAAAGCCAAGAAAAGACTTATCATGGAATTAATCAATCAAGACATAGAAAATCTCCAAACATCTGACCCATCTCAGTTTGGATTTGTCATGTTTAGTCAACCAGGTGGACATTTTTGAAGAGGTCACCAAAGCAATGAATGAAGGCAAAATTGTAAAGACTACATACCTCAACCTGGCCAAAGCTTTTGACACAATTCTGCACCCAGGTACAGTAGAAAGGCTAAATAAACTGGGAGTAAACCCCTAAGTCACCTCCTGGATTGCCAACTGGCTCACAGATAGGATGCAGAGTATCAAAATAGGGGAATAAAAGACCATTCACCAGTACAGTCCCCCAGGATTTTGTGCTGGGACCTCACCTGTCTGACATCTACTTTTCTGAAGTAATAGCCAATACCAAAGGGCTGACTAAGTTTGCAGATGACTGCAAGCTAGGAGCAGTCATTGATTCCCCAAATGCCTTAAACATCCTGTAGGAAGGTTTGTCCCAAATAAATAACTGGTGCCAAAATCATGTTCTGAAGTTAAGTGCCAAAAATTGCATTATTGTTTCCTTTGGGAAATCATCTACCCTAAGTAACTACCATGTTGGCAATATGCTCCTAAGATTTGACCCAGTTGTTCAAGATTTGGAACTTATGTGAACAGTGACCTAACATTTGACCAAAACATATTCATTGTGGTAAGAAAGTCCTTTCATATTGTACAACTTATAAACTAAGAGATTGTGTTTAGATTTAAGGATATCATTTGTCCCCCTTCATTAGGACAGTCATTGAATATAATGCCCCCTTTGGCATGTATCTGTCCAGACACATGCAAAAAAACTGGAATATCCACAGAAAAACATTACTAAAAGGACACAAGGCCTAAATAACATGTCTTAAATGGACCAGATGAAATTCCTGTCACTGTTCTTGGTATCATACAGACTGTTAAGAGGTGACCTGTGTCTGGCATACAAGGCATCCACTGACCCATTAATGACTGAATTATTCCACATTAG
>NC_056735.1:940181744-940239244 GCF_019279795.1 Protopterus annectens
AAGATCACTAAGCTCCTAGGCATGTAACAATGCACTGTGCAGGCTACAGGCAGACTTGCTCAACACTGGCCTACATCTCCTATGGGGGAATGCACATGTACCTGCATATATAGCAAGCTGTACAGGCATGTCACAGCTCAGGGTAAGATACACCTCTGTGAAAGTGCATAACCACAACCAATGAGAACACAGCCACAGCCAAATATGGCAAGCTAGCATAATATTACAGTATATGGACTATCTGTTCAACACCATACTCATATCTGCCACACACATACTAACCCTACATATACTGGGTCGCTACACAGTTTGGTCTGATGGCTGACTGTGGTATGGGATGTGTGTGTGTATGGCCCTACAAACATGTAAGCCAATATGGTAACATACAGTGGAGCAGCATGTAACATCAGATAGGACAGGACGTAGGCCATTGAAAACTTCCAGTCTGTATACAGGCCAAGGTACATATTAACAATACACACAGTCAACATTCACCATAAGTACACATACCTCAGTACTGTGCAAACAATCACAGTATGTCCAGGTTATGTCATCAAATATAACCCCTACTGTACATAACATGTGTAGCAGTCTGATATTTCCCTGGCTTGTTATCAGATATGATGACACTCATTATGGTGTACAGCACATATGCACCTTTTCATGCATGACATATGTACAAAGGTTGACAGAGTTGTGGCTGGAAGCACATACACAGGGTCAATATTGACATGTTGCTGTGATAACCTCATACATTTACTGTTGTAACAGGGTTTGTTGCAACGTATGTCCTATGAGGGATATGTAGTCAGTAACTGTCACGGCTTTCACCATCTACAGACTGCAATCCTTACATTACCTTCCGCAGTCCACAGATAGATGCTCCATGGGTAACACATGAAACCAAAGGCACAACCCACTGCCCAGTCTGCAGATGACCCTCCAGATGGGGAGTCCTCATAAACATAGAACTGACATGGCAGGTATTGAGAGATGTAGAACAGCCATATCCACACACACACGCTGTTAAACCAACACCACTCCAAATGCAGTAGAACAGCATTTACAGTCTGTAGTCAGGTCAGGCACATCCCCCTCCTGTGTGTTGCTCTGTTTCCACAGTGTATGTTGTTAGAGGTAAATCCCCAATTCATCTGAGATGCTGTTTGCCAAACAACAGATCTAGTTCCTGCTCACAGTGAATGAAAAAATCTAACACCAACATGATGTACCTAGATATTGGAGTGTGTTTCCATGCAATTGGCTATGGGAATGTTACCACAGCTGTTCCACATGCAATCAGCTAGGGGAGGGCTGCACTTCATGCAGAGACCATCAGCTGATCATGAGCATCACTTAAAATACACATGCTGCTGCCTAAGAAAATCAGGTGTAGGTCTACACATCCACCAGAGAGAGAGTGGGAGAGGCAGACAGAGGCAAAAACAAGTCAAGGAGGGGTTAGAGAGTAGAACCTAAGCATTTTTGTGTCACACACCTACCAGTACAGGGTATCAAACCCCTGATGGCAATGTTGTGCTATCACAGTTTTATGCAGTTATGGGATGCACCACATGGGTTACCTGTTGTGGAGCCCTCGGAACATATATGTGATGGTGAGTGACATCTGCAACAGGGATACTGTAGGTGACATACACGTGCCTGTCCACATTAACAGGTGCCAGTGTCCAGGCAGCCACAGTCTCACAGGGATGCACACACATTAACACATGTGGCAGGGCCAGGATTACAACTCATCAATAGTGGGATTGCCACAACACATCACTGTGCAGGTATCACATGCACCACATGGGTCATACAGAGGTTGTACATGCAAAGGGTATGGGGAGGTGTCTGACATCAGACAACATGCTTCAGTATGCCAATGGGGGTTGTAGGGAGTGTGGATGTCAACATACGCACCATACAACACACACACAAACACACAGGGTGCCAGTACTGACATGCATGGGTGCATGTCTGCACGGGTGTGTGGTGGTCAACTCTGCCAGATGGCTGCACAAGGCTAGGCGATGGTTATACCTTGGCATTAGGCCACATGACAATGGTCTGCATTGTGGCTCAGGGCTGTAGTGTCTGCATTTGCCCACACAGGTGGGTATTATATCCCCCATCCAGTCAACTGGATGACTATTGTGTGTGGCCAGTGCTGTGCATCGCTTGCCATGTATGTGTTCCTTAGTCCATGACATGGACGGTGTCTAGGATGTGCACACCTCCCACATGCATGTACAGTGACATGTGGAACTGTACCTGGGGTGCCTGACCGATCTTGTGAACACAAATTATCTTCAGATGTGCCAGTCTTGCCCACTTGTAGTGGGAACTGGTAATGGGCAGCAGGTTTACCCTGCACCTACATTGATAGCATGGTATCAGCATTCCCTAGTGTCAGTGGCATCTGTCAATACAGGGCATGTTGTCAGGCATGGTATGTCTTTTGTGCGTCACTTGTGATGGCATCACAGGTGTTGCAGGTGTCCATTGGGGAACATGGGGAAGGTGCACTATCTGCATGCACATGCATATTGGACAGAGTGCCATGCCCTCTGTAGCCCAACAGCTATCACCCCATAGTTACTATCAGTGGCCAGTATGCAGTGTACTACCCACATATTGGCTGTTGCCTAGGCATGTGTGTGTGTGTGTGTGTGTGTGTGTGTGTATGAGACATGGGTTGGGAGTGTGCTCTGGGCAATACTGGGGTTGTTAACTCTAACTGCCTGGTGTTGCTGTCACATGTATGGGTATGGCTTTGCACCCCAGCCTCTCAGCTATTTCACATCTGTTATCCCTGTACAGTGGACATTATGATATATAGTAGGGCCACCATATAAGAAATATGCAAAACCCACTCCACATTGACAACACTCTCACAACCACCTCCACACAGGATACGAGTTACACACACACACACACACACACACACACACACACACACACACACACACACACACACACACACACACACACACACACACACACACCTTTCATGTCTGGGAGTAGAACCCCTACCTAACTAGTTTATTACACTACACAGTTATAGTATGTGCCACAGAGATTACTGGAGAACTCCTTCCCCAAAGGTGCATATTGCATTGGATGACATCAGCAGGATTGCCAAAGTAGGCCATTTGAAATGTACTGAGTGTGACTAGCCTAAAATGCATTGCTCCTTACACAGACAGTGACGCACACACAAAACATAACAACCAACATGGGTGGGTATAGAACCCCTCACAGAGGTCTATATCATACTACAGCATGGAGCTGTTATAGGACACACCATGGGGAATACTAGAGAACTCCTTCCCAAAAAGTGTATTTCACAATGAATGACATCAGCAGGATTGCTAAAGCAGGCCATTTAAAATGTACTGAGTGTGACTAGCCTATAATGCATTGCTCCGTACACAGACATTGAAACACACACAAAACATACTGAATTGCCATGGGAGAGAATGGAACCCTACCACAGTTCTAAATCACACTACAGCAGTACACAGTTATGGCACGTGCTATGGAGATTACTGGGCTGCAGTCTTCCCAGAGGTGTATTTCTAGGTGGGTAACATCAGCAGCCTTGCCAAAGTTGAGTATATGAATTGTAAGGAGGGTGAGTAGCCTAAAAAGCATTACTCTCCACACAGCCTAAAAAGCATTACTCTCCACACAGACAGGGTCAGACAGACACAAACACACTTGCCATGTCAGGGATTAGAACACATACCCAACTACTTTATCATACTACAGCAGCATGCAATTACAGGATGCGCTACGGAGATTATTTTGCTACAATTTTCCCAGAGGTGTATTTCTAGGTGGATGACATCAGCAGCCTTGCCAAAGTTGAGTATATGAATTGTAAGGAGTGTGAGTACCCTAAAAAGCATTGCTCTCTACACAGACAGGGTCAGACAGACACACTTGCCATGTCTGGGAGTAGAACACCTACCTAACTACTTTATCACACTACAAGAGTACGCAGTTACAGGGCACGCTATGGAGATAACTGGATTACAGTCTTCCCAGAGGTGTATTTCTAGGTGGGTGACATCAGCAGCCTTGTCAAAGTTAAGTATATGAATTGTAGGGCGTGTGAGTTCCCTAAAAAGCATTGCTCTCTACACAGTCAGAGACAGACAGACATGCACGCAAACACACACTCACAGTTGCCAAGTCCAGGATTAGAACTCCTGCCTAACTAGGTTATCACACTATAGCAGTACGCAGTTATGGGACATGCCACAGAGATTACTGGGCTACAATTTTCCCAAAGGTGTTTTTCACATTGGATGACCTCAGCAGGCTTGTCATAGTAGGGCTATGGGGAGGGCAGTGTGTGTGCATGGGCCATAACCCATTCATCTAGGGGTTGACACGCCACATGCGAGGATACAAGGGGTCATATTTTACAGGTATGTGTATACAGCTGCTAGATGACTACTTCCTTTTACAGTCATGTTGCACAGCTGGCACGTCCACCACATAATCTGTAATGCTGACAGATACTGGTGGCTAGTATCTGCAGTGAGTGACATCTGCACCTCATGTGTTTGGGGACCTTTGGCTGTGTGCAACAGGCCTGGATGGCTCCTTGTCACAGTCACCCTCTTCCACACATCTATGTACATCTACCTTTGGCTTATTACAGTGTGTTGTCCTGACATATATGTCTGTATTCCTATCCACTGTGTGTGCAAGGCATGGGTGGTGCATAGTGAAGTGTCTGCACTAACAACTGCAACTGCCAGATATGTCTGGTCCACTGGTGTTTGCAGACATGGCCTTCATGTGTTTAAGTGTGTGAGCATGCCCAATATGACCTTTCAGTATGTTGTTGACTGACATTGCCTTCATTTCTCTGTGTGTATGTGTGTGAGCATGCCCAGTATGGCCATCTGTATTGAATGTGTGGATCATGTTCAGGTAGTTTGTGCTCCAGTGCTGACCTTTATGTTGTACACCGACAAGTAGCATGCTGTCTCTGCAGGGCATCCATCGATCATTTGGCTTTGACTGTTACTACATTTCTGCATGGTGGGGGGGGGGGCACACCTGACTGTTTCAACATTTCTACACAGGAGTGGGGGGCACACCTGACTGTTATTACATTACTACATAGGATGAGGGGGGACACACCTGACTATTACTACATTTCTACACAGGATTGGGGGGCACACCTGACTGTTTTTACATTGCTATGTAGGATGGGGGGCACATCTGACTATTTCTACACAGGGTTGGGGGGCACACCTTACATTACTATTTAGGATGTGGGGGGCACACGTGACACTTGTACACATTTGCTATGACTGTGCTGGTATGTCAGGTACTCCACTTTATTCTGTATTGTTAACTATCATGCTGACTAGAGGCATACCAGTGTACTACAGATCGTGGCTTTGGTTGCCCTACATATTATTGTCTGACTTCCTACCATTCAGAACTAACATCCCACTGCCTGCCCTGCTGTGGTCTGTCTGTGTAGGCCTGGGGGGGAGGTTAACCATAGCCATCATTCAGGGGCCATGGCACAGGCTCTGTTTGGATTTGTCTACACCTGTCCTGCTGGCTGAGATTGTTGTTGGGTATATGAACCATCCTGACTGGCATGTGTGGGTCATATGGACACACATGCCGCTCAGTACATTTCATGCAGTGGGTTTTGCCACCCTGTGTAGTACTGGCTACTATGGTGACTCCAGTATGTATTACAGATGTCACGGTGCCACTATGGGTGTCTACTGTCTGCTGCCATAATATTCAGCCACCCAATTCCCTTGTATGCTCACATCCATACCATAGCTACAGGTAACAACACATTCTACTCAATTTGGCAATTGGTAGGTTGATTGAATTACCCTGAGGGTGTGCCAGACTTGCGGATGGTGATGGAGGGCTGCCTATATCAGATGCACATAGTACACTCCCTATACATGGTTGAGCACAGGTAGTGTCATGTTTGGCATCCCTTTTACTGTATGTGAGAGTCAGAGAGAAGTGTCATTCCTGGGGTCCCTACTGTGTCAGTGCATGTGCTATGTGTTGCCTCTTTGCCGCAGCCATGATATGCATACTGGGCATGCCTCCGTCTGACTACTGGGGCAGGCTCAGGTTGTTCCTCCTCTGGGTCACTCTGTGCCTGTTCAGGTCTTGGCATTGGTGGGGGGCTATGTGGCTCTGCCCCATGCTGTTCCTGCTGCAGCTGTTACCACAGGATCATATTGTGTAGCATAGCACATGCCATAACAATTTGAGTACATGTAGCTGGTGGATACTGCAAGGCTCCACCACATGTGTTCAGACACCGGAACCGTGACCTGAGCATCCCAAACACATGCGCTATTATATGTCTGGCCTGTGCGTGTGCCTCATTATGGCATTGTTGTTCAGGTGTGTGTGCAGTTCTGATGGGTGTCATCAGCCACAGCTCCAGTGTGAAGCCAACATTCCCCACTAGGTGACCATAGGGGATGTCCCCATTGGCAAATCTCTGATGCAGCTCCGTCAGATGCCATATGTGGGAATCATTATAGCTTCCAGGGCAGCCAGCACACACATTCATTATAATGCCCTGGGCATCACATACGACCTGGCAGTTGATGGAGGGGGATGCCCCTGCAGTTGATGTAGGCCCTACCCTTCTCACCGGGTGGTGCTTTGATGCATATGTGCTTGCAGTCTATAGCACCCACTACCCCAGGGTATTCTGCTATTTGGTGGAAGAGACACATATTGCTGGTCAACACCTCACGGGTGTTGAGAAAATATATGTGCTCACTGGCATGTGCTGACATGGCATCCAGGAACTGGTGGAATACTCTGGATGCTGATGCCTGTGAGATCCCCATAATATCCCCAGTTGTGCTTTGGGAGGTACCTGTGGCTAGTATACCTAAGCCTACACATACCTTGGTATCCACTGGGATGGGTTCCCCTCGGTCAGTTTGGTGTGTCAGGTGTGGCCGGCACAGCTCACCAATTTGCTGTAGGAGGTCTCTGTCCACCCTATAGCACTTCACTATCTCCAGCTCATGTAGCCCTTGGTAGGTTACCCTGTACACTCTTCTCCGTCTCCTCACTGTGGGTTTTTCGGCAGCATTCAGCCTCTTGCACTTGTTCTATGTTGCATGCTGCAGCCCTTCTCATTTTGTAGGTTTGTTTGTTAAAATGTCCCCACTTGTATACACCGGTGGTGTACAGTGTAGGAAAAATCAGAGGAGAAGATGTTTGCTTAGTTTATAGTAGTGTTCTGGGTTGGGCTGGTCTACTGCCTGTGTAACTGGCTGAGTCTGAGACATTTCATGTGTCAGCTAAGCTAGTTCACCTTGATTACCTTCCTACTATTGTTTTCCTTCCTATTGCCTCCCTTTTAAGCCCATGTGCACGCCACGCAGAGTGCTCAAATGTGCACAGTGCTGCTATTTCCTGGTTTAACTCTTTTTTGTTTTCCTGTAAAACCGGGCTTGCACACCCACTTAGGTTTTGTAAAGAGTGCTAGGCAGGTTTAGACACCCCACCAGCATAGCTCTGCTGAGCTAGGAGCAAACCTGAGCCACAGGGCTCCAATCCACTTACAGTATGCCTGACACCCCCCCATGATGCCACCTACCTCCTAGGCTTGCACCAAGCTATTCCTACTCTTACACTGTTGGGACCTGACTCACATGCTGGGGAGAACTGGGATTCACTATCCTTCCCCTCATTTGCATAGGATTGCCTGCTAATGCATACTTACATGTCCCACACTGAGCCTCCCCCTTAGCAACCACTACACCCTGGCCAGGTTGTCTTCTGCCTGCCATTGACTTGCATGGCAGAATACTGATTTTGGTTATAATGCTTATTTTAAGTTTATTTTATTATTTTCCCCCCGATCCCGTTTGCAAGCCCTGCCCTACGCTTAAACAGCCGAGATCGGCTACAAAAAAATAACAGTTGATTTTTTCATTTTATTCGCTGTTTGCAGTGCCAATGGCCTTATACTTGACCATTGGCATGCTTACTACATGATATGCAGCCTTTATTTGAAGCTTTCATAGCTCCATTTTAGATTTTGAAGAAATGTACTTGGTTACTAACCGAGTACATTTCTGCAGATTGCACTAGTCTTGCACGGACTGTTGCGAACTTCCTGGATTGCAAATTCACCTCATTTGCATGGATTTCACCTGAAAATGGAGTGATTTGCATACCAGGGCTTAGTCCATGCAAGATTAGTGCAGGAGCACTCGTGCACGTCCCTGCAGGCTGTTCCTGGATCACACGGCAGACATATTGCCTGCCTGAACTCCTGCACTGATCTTGCACTTCGTGCAAGCTTTTGAGAATCTGGGGGACATTTATTTGTCTCTATTACTCATTTGCTGAACTGCCATATGCATTTGTATGCCGATATATATCCATGCAGGTTATGTATTGATTCTTTATTACCTATGTATATTACTATTGAGTCGTGTAATGGACATCTGCAACATGAGTTTGCTTCCATATGCATGTGTACTGTAGTTTTTACCATCATCTGCATATCTTTGGATACGTGCACAAGCACCCACATATATATATATTTTCGGGCATGTTTCACCATGTCCTGTAATACACAGGAATGTATCCGAATGTTGATTATCAGAAATGTCAATTATCAGAACCAGCCTTCCAAAGTTTTCAGGTAGGAAAAATCCTAAAGCCTGAATATGTAAACATTTTACATATTTGCTTGATCAAGTTTTTTTAAGCTTGTAGCCAGTTCGTGTGTGAAAAAAAATATTCTTTATTGTCCATTGGAATCACAGAATGGTTGAAAAGTGTATTCCTGTGTGCAGAAAAAAATAAGATTTTAGAAGTTTTTTTATCTGGTTCAATTATATGTTTGATTATCTGAATAATTTGATTATCCAAACTACCCTAGGTCCCAATTAGTTCAGATAATCGACTCTGTACTGTATATATTCTTGGTCATGGTCAAAACAATAAACGCACATATCTGCAGATAGACATGTAGAAATTTCTAGGGACATACACTCCTGAATAAATCTGAAAACTCACACATTAGTGTAGGCATATTTTTCCATACAAAGAGCAGAAATAACAGTAATGCAATACCTGCATATGTCTATATGGGAATAGATCAGTATACAGGTACCTTTCTCTCTCTCTCTCTCTCTCTATATATATATATATATATATATATATATATATATATATATATATATATATATATATACATACATATTCATATATATATATATATATATATATATATATATATATATATATATACACATATACATAATATACATATACAAATAAATATATTTGAACTGCTGAACTACATGCAGGGTTTACTCAACATAAGCTGATATTCTCATTGTAACTGAAACTTGGCTTAAACCAAACATAAACAACTCCAAAATTATACCCCCCAATCATAGCATTATTTGTAATGACTGTATAAAGAGGAAAGGTAGCAATATTGTTTTAATATTTCCCAATAGCTACCACATTTCTCCATACAACAAACCAATATCGAAATTCAGTTCACCAGAGCTTCTTATTACTTTCCTAAAATAAACAATTATAAACAAATATGCATTATTGTCCTTTATGTCCCTTCTGGCAACAATGCAGTTATACTGGAAGATATCCTACATTGGATATCCATAACAATTCCACAAGAAAGAATACTACTAGGTGATGTGAATGTCAATTGGCTGGACATAAACTATAACTCCACTGCATCTAGAATGAACTTTTATGGTTTCACACAACTAATTAATAACTTGTCACCTTACAGCATCAAATTCCCTATTATAAAGGATTCACGTATTGAACCCTAGCAAATATACAACCTCAGGTACAATGTCTGACTGTCTCAGTGATCATCTTTGAGTATATGCAACTAGACATTGCACACATCCACTTAAACAGCATGTTTATAAAACAACATATAACCCTTTCAAGTTTAACCCAGAAATGTTCATTACTACACTATCATCTATTAACTGGAACATCCTACAAATCCTCCCCTTAGATGATGCTGTAGATTACTTCAATACAATTTTCCTGAATATCCTAAATAGTCTTGCACCTTCTAGAAAGAAGGGACTAAAGTAAATAATGTGATTTGGTCATCCAAAAAGTGTAAAATGCTAATGCAGGGTGGATAAAAAAACATGGAAAGAATTGCAAAAATATAAAATGCCACAATATCTTGAAAACTTCAAAATGATTCACAATAGCACTAAAAAGCAAATAAATGAAGACAAAAAACTATACTATAATAACTTAATAGAATAGCAGTAAACACAACCCTAAAAAATCCTGGATAGCTATTAAAGAAATCTTGCAAAATTCAACCCCTCTACCCATAACTCACCACTCAAAATCTCAACAGAATTCAAATCTTATTTCATAGATAGTATAGCATTTCTAATCAAGGATTTCCCATCATCTAATCTTAACCCTGGCCAAAAGCCATATATCACTACACCCACTTTTACCTACAAACCTGTGACCACATCCTATATAAAACTACTCTTACAACTCAGTCCATGCTCATCTGATGATCTTCCAAGCGAGTATCTTAAAATGGTGGCCAACAGCATTGCCTATTCTGTCTCAATCCTTATAAATTGGTCAATCCAGGATTCCCACATTCCCTCTCTCTGGAAAAAAGTCATACATTATCCCTGTGAACAAAGCAGGAAATTCAACAGACATTACTGACTTTAGACCTATAGCAATCTTATCTGTCTCTCTAAAATGCTTGAATGTATTCAGAAACAATTGTTAAATTATTTCCTGCAGGAAGAACTCCTGTCCTCCACACAACATGGTTTTCATTCTTCCCATAGTACTAACACTGCATGTCTAACTTATATAGATATTGTCAATAAAGCAAGAGATAATGGCAAACTAATCTCCTCCTTGTTTCTAGACTTGTGTACAGCCTTCAACACAGTTTGTTCACAGCAAACTTCTATTTTAAATGTCTTCATTAGGTCTCTCTCAGCCCACCCTCCTATGGTTCAAAAGCTACCTATACAATAGGTATCAGTCAGTAAAATAGCAGTCCACCCTGTCTCCATATCTCCTAGTCACCACTGGTGTAGTACAAGGCTCTACCTTGGTCCTCTCCTCTTTAACGTTCTCGTCAACACCCTCCACAAATCTACACAATAGGCATCTCTAATACAGCATACAGATAACTCTGCACTCATTTGTACATCTATCAACATGTTACACCTCCAAAAATATTACTCAGGAAGCCTTAACAACCATTGATACATGGCTTTGTAACTCACAACTCATGCTCAACCCTAAAAAACAAACTACATTTTTTCCCCAAAATCCATCTCTCATAAAAAAACAAAATTTAAGGTCCTCTCTTGAGAATACAACCATCAAAGTTACTTCTCGTAACATATTATTAGGGCTGATAGTGGACAATAACCTTAAATTTGACCTGTGTATACAAAATTGCATAAAAAAATCATCAAAAAGTAGGGATGCTTTTCAGAACCAAAAACATTCTCACCAATGCAACTAAAACTACATGTACCACCACTTATTTCCTCGCCACACTTTTTTGTGGTGTTCCTATCCCTACTAACCTCTAGGCATCACAAAAATCAAAACTTGAGCAATGTTACAATGAAGTTGCTAAATCTACAGCAAATACCCCTTTCAGAACCCACCACTGTATAGCACTAAAAAGCATAAATTGGTTAGAACTCCCCCGTCAGCTAACATACATGCAACTTTTTGCCACCTATAAAATTATCCAGCATCCATTTGCTTGTTCAGCAGGATGGCAAACTCATGTTCACATCTTCTGGTTTGTATACTGGTTTGTATTTTCTATTTTCACAGCTGGTCATTACAATCCAATGAATAAAAACTCCTGTCTGTCCACATACCCATCAAATCTGCTGGGTATTGTCTATACTTCCACCATGTTGCTAAGGCCTGGAACTCCTTATCTGTATCCATAAGGTCAATACCCTCCCCCTCACTCCTATCCTTCAAAATCATTCTGAAAGACTTTGTAAAGCTGTCTTTGTTCTTGCTCAACACCAAAATAAACTATATCCCTGAAAGTGAACAAATACCTGTTCATACCATACACCTTCTCACTGTCCCTTCTTTACTCACTTCCTTATTTCTATCACTTTCTCTCACCTGTCTTTCTCTCGGAATATACTATAAGCCTGCGTTTCACACTTCATATTGCAATACCTACTTGTATTATAATGACTTTCCTTTAATTTCTGTGCAAATTGAATACAATTTCTCTAAATATTAAATCGTTGTCCTACTAGTATCTATGCTTAACCAGTGTTTTCATATTATGTCTAATTTGGTATAATTATTTAAACTGTAAATGCTTTTTGAATTATTTTTGAAGATTGTAAAACGATTGCTCTTAAAATGTTTTGTATTACTTTGGAGCTTTTGCTCTTGGGCCTGCAAATATGATTGCATGGGATATAGATAATTACATATATGTGTCTGTTTATGAGGGGGGGGGGCCCTTGTGAACACACACAACCATTGCCTTCTGTGCATACATCTTGGGGCAACATATCTCAGTAATGTGTACAAACAGCTATCTGACACAGGATGTTGTAGAAATTGTGTATACCCAGATGTACAAATGCTTAATGGTCCAATCCGTGACATGTGTTGCTCAGCAGGGATTGACACTATTGTGCTGAGGACTGTGCTTTCCCAGATGTCTAGCATGTCATTCATATGTGTACAGAAACTGGCCATGGTTCAGCATACACTGGTATTCCATTGTTGGGTATGTATCACTGTATGGAGTAGGATAGAGTTTTAGGAAGGCAAACTCATATTCAGATATTCTGTTTTTTATACTCTAAACATGGGAAACAACCTTCAGTGTTTCTGCTATAATTTGTTCTTGCCTACTCCAATAGTTCCCCAGCATCTGCAGGCCAACAGATGTCACATGCTTTATCACGTGCATCTTTTGAAAAGAACATGGTGGATGAAGGATGAATGCAAATCTGGAAATACTAGTATAAGGCATTCAGATGTCTGTAGAAATGCTGTGTGCATACTGATGTTACATGCATGCATGCTATTATGCACCAATATAGTTTTATGTGGCTATGTTGACACCCTTGATGTCCTCATGGACACTAGGTGGGTATGGGTATATGTATGGGTATGCTTGGATAAGAGGAAAGAAGTGGCCATGCATTGTGCTATATTGAATTGCTGCATATGGCACGTTTATATTGTCCAGCATTATCTCTCCTGTGCACCCCAACCTAGGGTATGACAGATGCACACATACTGCAATGGAGGATGCAATATTGTGTATGGAAATAACTGTGCCGTACATGGTACACATGAGACAGTGACCACATTGTGGACATTATTCTCAATGTTAATGTTGCAATGTCATATGTAGACCACATGCATACCATTTATAGTTGCAATTTATGTTGACATTGGGCTTCCACTGAGTATCCTTGGTCTTTTGCTATTCTCTACTTCTTTGTGTGTTTGTGTGTGTGTGTGTGTGTATGAGTATGGCTCCCCTGTGAAACGTCAAAAGCCCAGATAACCAAACTGCATTTTCGCAAGTCGAAAATTGCGAAACATGATATACCCGAACGGTGAATTTTTCCCAGGGCAAGTAAATACTTGCCCAACATGTCCTTTTCTCAATTGTAGTGCAATCTCTGAGTTGGTATATATAGTTAGGGGGTGTGGGAGGCTGTACAGCCCCCCACCTAGGTTGGTTTTATTTACTCTGGCGTGTATTTTGCTGAAGTTTGGGAAGTGTTTACTTGCCCTGGGAAAAATTTGCAGTTCGGGTATATGATGTGTCGCGACTTTCATCTTACAAAATGCAGTTTGGTTATTCGGGCTTTGGATGTTTCAAAGTAGATATGCGTGTGTGTGTAAATATATATATATATATATATATATATATATATATATATATATATATATATAGGTTTACTAGCAAAATTTTGAACCGTACTCCGTTGACTGTACTATCGTCGAACACGGAAGTTCAAAAACGGTAATAAAAAACAATCTAGGAACAGGTTTTAACATGGGTCGAGGTAGGTGTTCAGTATTATTCTGAACTACAAACATTTTCCCTACCTCGACCCTTGTTAATACCCATTCCTAGATTGCTTTTTTGACATCGATATTACCGTTTTTGAACTTCCGTGTTCGACGATAGTACAGTCAACGGTTTGATAGTAAACTATATATATATATATATATATATATATATATATATATATATATATATATATATATATTTGTGTATGCGTGTGTGTGTGTGTGTGTGTGTGTGTGTGTGTCCACTGTATGTGAGTTTTGTGCAGATAATGCAATGGCATTTAGCAATGATCCATGCCTGGTTTCTCAAGATGTGGGCTTTACCCCTACAAGGATCTGAATAAGCAGTGTATCCCACAGTAAGTAAACCTGAAGAACTGTCACTAGTAGATTTATATATTGCAACAGCCATGGTGACAACATCCAGGTGCAGTTTCAGCAGTGACAAATTTTACTAATTCTACACACACAGATGATCATGGGTGTATACCATTAAGGAACACAAACTATATATCCATGAAGTGCACAGGTGTGCATGCCAACTAACATATTCTAATATACCTGTGAAGTACTTTAGGCAGAGCGCTAATGTGTATTGTGCTACATTTTACTGAGATTTAACTGTTTATGCTGCTGTAACCCACTGTTTTCTTTGATTGTACTGGAATCCTTAGTGTTGCATGATTGCATAGAAATGTCAGCCCCATTGTTATGGGCACTCATGGCACATTGCATACACAGTGTTATAGTATGGTGATGCACATAGGGAAAGTGGCAGTATACAATACACAACAGACAGAATACTGATGTACATTATTATCTATTTTCCACATATTGGTTTATGGCACACTTATATGACATATCTGGAACAAAACTGCTGTATATGTACATATGCATGAAAAACATTTGTTTTCTGTTGTTGTGTTGCTGCATGTCCACTGCAGTCATCTACCTTACAAGTAGAAGCATTTGCCTCCATGCCAATTAATGCAGTCCAGCCACATTGTAGCGAACAATATTTAGTATGTTTATGTTCTTTTAGTATTTATTATTGAATATATTATAAACTTTTCATTGTGGCTGGTTCTTTAGAGAATATTTTAACCTGTGAGAGTACTTATATCAATTTGGTGACTCTGTAGCCACTCCTGAAAACCTTACTACATCGGTCAACACACCACCATTTGTATTAAACTTTCACTCAGTATAATTAGGTACCTTTGTAAAAGCCTTAAAGTAGCTGACTTTGGAGTGTCTGGTGGCAGTAACCACATTATAGTCTGGGTAGAAGGAGGCATAGCTAGTAAATCTGTGCCAGCCTTTCCCAAGTGTGTGTGTGTGTGTGTGTGTGTGTGTGTGTGTGTGTGTGTGTCTGTGAAAATCAAATCTCAAGGAGTGTGTGTGTGTGTGTGTGTGTGTGTGTGTGTGTGTGTGTGTGTGTGTGTGTGTGTGTGTGTGTATGTGTGTGTGTGTGTGTGTGTGTGTGTGTGTGTGTGTGTGTGTGTGTGTGTGTGTGTGTGTGTGTGTCAGCTGCTTGGAGTAGGGACACAAAGCATTGGTTTCACAGAGAGGGTGCTGTAGGGACTTGCCTTGGATACTTGGCTGAGGACTCAACTCTACAGCTGTGTGAGTGGGGAGGTCTTATTTTGAACATGGAGAGAAAAACCCAGACCCTGGACTGATTCTGTTCACTGTGTGCTCCTAATGGAATTTGTGCTTGATGTAGAGATCTGCATCTGGAAATACTGAATGTATCTATTTTTATTCCAAGTGAACATCCCTCTCCATTGTCCATGGTGAGGATTCAGGGTCCTTGATTACTGGGCCCAGAGAGGGGATGTCACAAATGCCACAGTTATACTCACTGGGCACCTTGTCTATAGTGGACATGTATGCACTTGTTATGAATGCCTTCTTTATGCAGCCCTGACCACTGGGATAGTTACATGTATGCATAGTGCTGTTTGTGTGTGTTTATAGTGCTTTTCCTTTTGTGTGTTGTATAGTTTGTGCACATCTGATGCATATAACACTGTGCAGTGTGTGCTGATTTACAAATGTATTGTGTTGACATATGTACCTCCAAATGGATGGTACCAGTCCTGATCTAGTCAACATTTAGGTGAGGGTTGGATACATTGTTGGTCTTCCATGGTTACCTAACACAAACTCCATATTTGTCACCATTGGTCCTATGGTATTACATGTCACTTGTGTTTGTAGACTGTGATTGTGCATTACTATAACTGTATGCATTTATTGCACGCCTTTGCTTGCATGGCTCTTCATAGTATTACATGTTATACAGTTAACTTATTTCATTTGTGCATTTTAATATATGCTATATATTATACAGTTATTTCACAGTATTAAGGCTGGTAAAGTTTATTGCGCACCTGTTTTTTATACCTTCACATCCTGTCTGTCACACTGACATCAAGCGGTGTCCATGGTTGATATTCTGCCTGTAAACAAATCCTAGTGTGTTTTAATTTTTTAGAATCAGCCATGTGACATAACATTAGTCTTTTGCTCCCAGCTGCAGAATGCTGTCATATGTTTATCCATGCTTTGGTAGCTTTATGCACTGTGTACATCACTGCCATACATCCCATGTTTTAGCAGAAATAATCCAAAAAATAATCCTTGTTTTCCCACCTCTCCTCGACTAGTTTAGACCAGTTTACAGGCTTTGCTGTATTCTGGGCTGTGGTGTAGTTCCTGTGTTGTCCATTACCTTACTTGGATAGAAGGAAGTTTCTTTGCTCACCAGTAGGAGTGGGTAGCCTTGAGCAGCCTACCTGTCCCTGTAGGAAGTGACCTCAGCACAAGAGCTGTAGTAATTGGTTGTTTTGGACCATTTCTAGCTCTTTTGAAGTTCCCTGTTTAAAATCCTCCTCTGGGCATTTTTTTCTGGCTATACTACTCAGACAAGCTCCTCGTGGTCCTGCAGAGTGGTCCTAGCTACAGAGAACTCAGAAAAGCGACTACTTTCTTGATTTAAGTATCTTTGCTTTTTTTACTTGAAATACCTTCTCTAGCTTACCCTAAACAAGTTTAAACTGTTTTTTAGCTGTTTGCTGCATTATTTAATATCTGCACTTAAAGTTACATTTTAGTTGAAATTGGTCGAAAGTTTGTTTGTTTAATTTAACTGTTGAGGCTGCCCACTAAAGTGTGCTAGCCTGTGTAACTGATTTATTACTGTTTCTGCATTTTTCTGTGTGTTTTCTATCTAAAAACAAACAAAAAAAAAATCCTTGTTTTCCCGCCTCTCCTCAACTAGTTTAGACCAGTTTACAGGCTTTGCTGTATTCTGGGCTGTGGTGTAGTTCCTGTGTTGTCCATTACCTTACTTGTATAGAAGGAAGTTTCTTTGCTCACCAGTGGGAGTGGGGAGCCTTGAGCAGCCTACCTGTCCCTGTAGGAAGTGACCTCAGCACAAGAGCTGTAGTAATTGGTTGTTTTGGACCATTTCTATCTCTTTCGAAGTTCCCTGTTTAAAATCCGCATTTGCGCGACTTTGCGCGATTGTGCACATAGCGCAGCACCGGTTAAACAAGATTAAACTTCTTCTGGCTCCGCCAAGTCTGCTCTTCAAATTTTCCCTTAAGGAAGCTCTACTCTTAGTATAATCAGACTACTCACTATATTATAAGCCTAGCACTTGTTCTCAAAACTTCTCTACTAAGTAAGCACTCTCATACTAAGTAATCACTACATCCACCTACCACCCCTGTGAATATCCACTTCCCTTAAAGGCACAGCACTCCATTATACTGTTCTAGCATGTCGAATGGTAGATTACTGGCGTCCTCTCCAGTTCAGCTGGTTAATCTGGGTATCTTGAGACAATGCTACAATTGTTTCATGTACACAGACAACCCTCTCCTCCTCCCAACAAACACAAATACATGTGACAGATGCAACTATATAGCCAAACTGGAGGCTGAACTCTCTCAAGTCAGGCATGGCATGACCAGACAGGTGGAGATGGTAACCACACACACAACAAACCCAGTCCCACATAGACCTACCACAACTGCAAACCAAACACATAAAAACACAAAGACATACTCGGAGGCTCTAACAAAAAACTTACCAAAACAACAGAGGCTCCCAAAGCAGACATCCAAAAATCCACCACCTCAAAACAAAACACATTCAACACATACTTCAATAAATCAGTGTGTCAATCAATCACAGCCCTTAAGGCCAAACACCATGCCTGATACACTAGTAATAGGTGACTCTAGAGTCAGACACACTGATGTCTCGCTTTCCAGGCTTAACAAGGAGAGGGTGACTATGAGCTGCCTATCGGGAGCTAGGATCCGCCACATAACACACACACTCAGGTCACTCCAAAGCAAGTACAAATTTGACTCCGTCATTGTCCATGCTGGCGTGAATGACCTGAGATGTACCTCGCTGGACTACATGAAAAGAGACATAGAGGAGCTCTCTGATTATGTAGCCCAGGCTGGTATGACCCTGACCCTGAGCAGCATCTTGCCCTCACCAAGAATGATGCCACAATACAAAGACAAGATGATCAGCTTTAATAATTGGCTCAAGTACTGGTGTCATTCTAAGGGGATCCAATGTCTGTCTGCTTGGGGTGACATGTTGGGCAAGCCACGCTGCTTCACAAGGGACAGCTTGCACCTGTCACCACTGGGCTTCCGGATATTGGCTAAGGCTCTTGCCACCCCCATAGTGCCTTTTTTAGGCAAGGCTGAAAAGGCAAACCCACCTCCTTAGAAAACAAAAATGGAAAAAAACTAAGGGTAATGCTGCTCAATGCCAGAAGTCAAAATCTCAAGATGCAGGCACTCGATGCACTCCTCAGTATGGAGAACATCGACGTCTGTGCAGTAACTGAAACCTGGTTCAAGGCTCCTGAGAGCACCCCAGCACTACCAGGCTATACCTCGTATCATGCTTTTCTGCCCCAAAACCCAGGCGAACCACAAAGGGAGGGAGTGTCCATATTCATCAAGGACACCCACACCTCCAGGTTAGTAGCAACACATGAAGCATCGGAGACCATACAGGTGCAACTAACCATAGGCAAAACTGCTATACAACTGGTAGCATGTTACAGACCACCCTCCCATTCTCAGGAACCCCACTCAGCCTTCCTGAAGACATTGGAGGATATGAATGTATCACAAAATACCATCATACTGGGAGACTTCAACTACCCTAACATAGATTGGGTACATTATTCTAGCCCTAACACCCTAGCCCAAAGGTTCCTGGAATTCATAAATTCAAATGCACTGAAACAACTAGTCACCTCTCCCACTAGGGGAGATAATATACTAGACTTGATCATCACAAACATGGGGACAAAATGCTCCACACCAGAGGTATACCCCTTACTAGTGAGATGTGACCACAAACTAATCACCCTGGATATACATATCCCACCTCCACACCCAGCACAAAAGACCACAGTGAAAAACTTCTCAAAAGCAGACTTCACTCTTCTTAAGACTGAGATGGTATCCTTTAAGCCCACTGGGCCAGTGGATACCACATCCCACAATGCTGAATCCTTCACAAATGCTTTCTATGGACATCTCCAAGAATGCATGGATCATGCAATCCCAAATAAATCCAAAACCCTCTCCACCAAAGGCAAGCGTCCTGTCTGGTGGACCTCAGCCATTAACAAATTGTATAACAAAGAAGGAAGCTACTGCACGACAGAGCAAAATCCCATAAAGGGAAAACATCTCTGATCAACACTAGCAGAAAACTACGTTCTCTCATAAAAACATCCAAGGCCAACTTTGAGAGAAAAATCGCTAAGGACACTAAAGATAACCACAAAGCCTTCTTCAGCTATGTTAGAAACCTGGTGAAACCCTCAGATATGCTCAGAGTTAGTTCACAACAACAAAAAATACACTGAACCCACAGATATTGCCAACATTCTGGATGACAGGTTCAGTGCAAATTTTTCCCCTCCCTCACCCCCCAAAAGAAGAAATACTTATCCCAGCTGAATGTAATCTCCCTGTCATCACAGATGTCCAGGTGAGAGCAGCCCTCAGCAAAGCTAAAAACACAGCATCAATGGGACCTGACGGTATCCCGGGTTGCGTGCTACATGAACTCCAAGAGGAGCTAAACCACATAAAAATGCTATTTAACCTTAGCCTTACTACAGGATATGTACCTGAACACTGGCGTACAGCAACAGTGGTCCCACTCCATAAAGGGGGTACCTCTACAGACCCTGGGAACTACCGCCCCATAAGCTTAACCAGCCTGGTCTGCAAAGCTATGGAAAGAATCATTATGGAACTCATAAACAGAGACATTGGGGACCTACAGACACTTGATCCCACCCAGTTCGGCTTTGTAAAGGGCAGAGCCTGCCTTTTGAACCTGGTTGACTTTTTCGAAACAGTCACTAGAGCCATTGATGAGGGCAAAGCAGTCCATACAGCCTACCTGGACTTGGCTAAGGCCTTCGACACAATACTCCACTCAGGCATCGTAGATAAGCTCAACAGCTTAAATGTAAATCCTTATGTCACTAGATGGGTTGCAAACTGGCTAAAGGACAGAACCCATAAAGTTAAAATTGCTGGAGCAATGTCAGACTCAAAGCCAGTCACAAGTGGTGTCCCACAGGGATCTGTCCTGGGACCCCTCTTGTTCGGCATTTATTTCTCAGATGTTAAAGCAAACATGGGAGGGTTGTGGCTGACAAAGTTCGCAGATGACTGCAAACTAGGCACCATAGTCGATACACCAGCGGACACATACATCCTACAAAAAGGCCTCACAGAAACGGACAACTGGTGCCGGAGTCATGGCCTTAAACTAAATGCCAAAAAATGTATAGTCATCCCCTTTGGGAAAAACAAAGTACCCACAAATTATCACATAGACAGCAACCCACTGAGTACGGAAAAAGTAATCAGAGACCTAGGGACCCAAGTTGACAGCGACCTCTTATTTGACACCCACGTTGCCAAAGTGGTTAGAAAGACATTCTACCTTCTTGTGAGAAAAAAACTCAATTAAATATTTTAATTTATTCTATTGTTCAAGTCGATACTCATTGTATACAGAGTGCGGGTATGACTCTGTTGATACTTCTTTAAGGACTAATGGCCACTGGTACTGTTTTGAAGAGATTTGCATGGCTGCATTCTCAGAACTTCCCAGACAATGTAAAAAAGCTGATTCAGGAATGTTTAAGATTTTTCAACTCTCCTTTTCCAATTTAGAAAGGGATTTTCTAACTTCTCTTTCAGTTTTGATAAGAAACAAAATAAATGGTCTCCATGCAATGCAGGTAAACAGACAATTAAAAAGAAATGGCAAGGGGGCTCCAAAATGAATTCTGAAAACTCCCAAAACATGCGGTCCCAGGAAGGGGTAGAACTAGTTCCTCCTTCCTAGGTGGGAAAGCAGTTTTATTCAAGGCCATATTTAGCGCCATTGAAAGAAAATGCTTGGAGACCGATCTGGGTCTTTCTTTCCTAAACCTGTTTGTTATAGTGCCCAAGTTCAAAATAATGTCACTTCACAACCTGTTACCTCTTCTTCTTTATTCAAGATTCATAATAGTAAAAAATTACAAGAAAATCCTAGCTAAGCTAAAGTTTTCACTGTGTGATTCCTTAAAATCTCTTGAAAAGAGGATAATGGGATATATGCAAATGACCCCTTAAGGACATCAGATGTTTCAGCTATATGGCAGTTCTGAATGTCCATGGCTTTTTTTTATTTTTAAGCCTATTAATGGACAAATTCATGCCAATAAAGCCAAACCCCACTACCTCTGGACATGCATGTTTCAGTCTTCTTATGACTTCATCAGCACAGCATAAGTGGACTGTTTGGATATCCTTTAGAAACACAGGGTTGTTGTACCCAGCTGATATAGCTACAATATAAAAGTGCACACAGCCAAAGTTGTTAGATGGGGTCTGTTGCAGACATCTTAATTGTTATGGACATCAGCCCGCTACTAGAAAACCATACATTAGCAAATGGGAAAGGGTTTCTAGTTGTTGCCAACAGCATAACCAGCACACATTTGGAGATAGTTCCTCTCGGTTTTACAATATTTGTGTGAGTTATTATCCTATGGCCTTTATTACTCCTCTATCAAAGTTATGTTATCAGCCATTTCAGCATGTCTGCTCATGGATTCCCTCTTTGAATGCATCCTGATATCAAAATGTTTTTGAAAGGGTTTAGCATAAGAGGCCTCCAAGAAAACTGATGAGCCCTCCTTGGGATCTTAATTTTGTGTTAGAGAAGCTAACACTTTCTTCATTTGAACCAGGTAACCTGGCTGACTTGAGGTTCTTAAAATGGAAAACAGTTTGACTGTTGCTCAATGGTGAGTCAACCCTATCTCATTTTCCATAGGGACAGGATTTCTTTGAGAACTTCTCCTTTTATACCTAAAATGGTATTCCAGTTTATTTAAGCCTAAGTATCAATCACCTGTTTTCTTTCCTGAACCTAAACATGAGGGAGAAAGGATATTCCATACCTTGTATGTCCACAGACAACTTAGGTATTATCTTGACAGAATTAAGTCTTTTAGATCTTTGATCAGTTATTCATTTCATGTGAAGGGAAGAAGGATGAACAACCAGTGCCAAAGCAGACAATTCCCAAATGGTTGTCTAAGGCTTTTACTATGTGTTATACTCACAACAAAACTATTCCTGGCAGGGTCAAGACACACTCTGCCAAGGCCTTAGCTTAATTTCTGGCTTTTTGGAAAGCATTGGATTCTAGAAGTATTCTAAGAACAGCAACTTTCTCATCTATGCATACTTTTACATAGCATTATAAACTTGATTCCTTCTCTAGGTCCAAATCAAGATCTGCAAGGACCATTCTCCATGGGCTTCTGGACTCTTCTCCTCCTGGCATGCAAATGTAGTATGGTAGGGTAATCTACCTATATAGCTAAGGCTACTGCAGCAGTGATCAATATAATGAGTATAATACAGTTGTGTAAGTAAACTTATCATAACAGCAGATGTTCAAATGATCACAGCTGCAGTAGCCACTCCTCCCTCCATCCCCCATCTTTTTTGGCATGTTGCTTATGCCAGGATGTTTATTTATTTATTTTTTGTTCTTCCTAGCATTGTCCTTTAAGGGCTCATCCTCTTTCGGTCTATTAACAGGAAAGCTCTGAAGGGCTTGGTGCCCAAACCTTTCTTTTAGTCAGCTCAGCTCGAGCTGCTTGCCAGTTTGGGCACATGGAAGGTGCCCTGATGCTTTGGAAGCTGACTGTTATAGCCATGGCAGGACATACCCCATACAGGTAAGGCTACTGCAGCAGTGTTCATGTAAACATCAAGCATCTACTGTTATGGTAAGTTAACTTATACAACTGTACTTTATCATACTTACCCTCCCCTTTTTCTGTTCTTTTATTTACATAATTCCTAGATGTGTCTGTGTGATAATAGGTAAGTACTTGACTATCTGCCCTTGTGGGCCATTTTAAGCCCAGACAGTTTCTCTTTCAAAGGTGGGAATCAAACCCCATATCTTGTGTTTGTGAGGTAAACACATTAACCATCCTACAACCACCAAAACATCCAATATTATGTCCCACTCCCTGTATACTTTTAAATACATTGTCCTAAGCTAATTGGTTATATCTGTGTTTATGTGGAAAAAAATGATATATAATCAATAGACTAGTGGTCTCCAAAACATTAAGAAAGAATCATTTAAGGATCAGGATTTTTGTCGTCTTCATCACATGTTCTACTTTTGTCTATTAATATATTGGTTAATGTGTACCATGTAACATGTATAAACTGATGACAAACCTGTATTTCTGTTCACTTGTTATGACTGAAAAGGCTGGATACAGGATAATAAAGAGAAAGATTCCCAACTGCTAGTGAGCAAGCAACTGTGAAAAAAAGTTGAAAGGACAACTGGAAATACTTAAAATTTCTAATTTTTGTTTGTGCACAGACAATATGAAAATTAGGGAAATATAATTTCATAAACATTTTATATCTTATTCAGCATAAATTTATGTGAAAGGGATCATATGAATGCAGTCTTTCTCTGTTTAATTGTATGTTTTAGGAATCATGAATGTAGTCTTGCTATGTCTGAGAAATCAGCCATGTGTTTGAAGGATGAGCATTCTTTCATTGCTCAAAATTCCTGTTCAAGACATGTTTTTACATCATACATAATCACTACATGCAAATATAATAACCATATGGTCATTAAAAAAAATCTAAAATAAGATGTGCATTTTTTATATTCACTACAATAACTGGTATACATTTAAGCATACAAAAAAACACTATACATGACAGTGGAGAATAATACTATTACTTAAGACAACTTGATCCAATATAAAACATTAAAATGTTTACAGCTCCAGAAATGCTAAGCACTACACATTTATTAAATGATTCATTTTCATGTGCTTTTGTTTTGTGCAAATGCAATTATATTTTCACTCTTGCTAATGCTAACGCTCAGCAGTTTATTTTAAAAATGCAATTAAAATGTTTAATGCAAATTTTTACTTTCTAGCCTATTTTTCTCATTACTTTCTGATAATTGGCCTGAAATGTACTATGCTGACTAAAAGAATATACATAGTTACATTCTTAGTAAGAAGACATACAGAGGAATATAATGCCTGCATCCTGGGAACGTTACATATCAGAGTATATGATGGGATTTACTCCATGTGATATCATACTCCTTCTGAATGGGATGCACCTAGAACCCTCTGACTGCTTCTATGTACTGTTTAACTTTATTTTGTTTCTGCTTCTACAGTACATCCTAGGAGACTGAAACTGACTCCTCCATAATCTCAAAGCACTGTTCTTTTTACCCATCTATTATCTTCTTCTTCTTCTTTTGGCTTTTTCCCAGTTAGGGGTCACCACAGTGGATCACCTGTCCGCTCATGATTGGCAGTGTAGTTTTACAGTGTCGAGTTGCCAGCCCGGCGCCCAACCTTCCACAGAAGGCACACACACACACATACACACACACACACACTCACACCTAGGGTCAATTTAGAGTGTCCAATCCACCTATGGCATGTCTTTGGGATGTGGGAGGAAACAGGAGCACCCGGAGGAAACCCACGCGACCACAGGGAGGACATGCAGACTCCGCACAGAAGGCACCTAAGCCGAGGATTGAATCGGAGAACTTCTTGCTGTGAAGTGACAATGCTAATCACTGCACCACCGTGGCCGCCCTTTTTTTACCCATCTATTATGCAGTACTGATATCGTAAATTACATATTGCAACAGTGAAAACAAGCTGTTTCAGCCAAATGTAATTACACCCAAAACGCAGACCAGAAAAAATAAAATTGCACAAATTAGCCTTGTTGAAATCAAGACTGTTTTCATCCACAGCACAAAAACTCTTTCTTAGATGTAAAACTCCATTTCTGTGCGTCTTCGTATGTAAGGGCTTATTCCTTCACTGTAGCCTCAGTAAAGTGTATATACTTTTAAGTGAATTTGACCTTTTAGTGAAAATGCAGTTTCTCAAAAGTATTTAATTCAGTACCACTTTTCATGCACAGCCCCTAGTGAAAAAAAGAATGGCATCCTGAACTTTGGCACAATGCCATGCTTTCCCTATCATAAAACATGATGACTCCTACCAAAGAGTTCCTCCCTTTTCCCTTCCCCAACTCGATTAACAACATCTCAAGAGATTACCTACTTTGTTTCCATCTTCACTCCTTTTTTCAAGCATGGCCTTTGCCAATCCATCCAGCTTTTCCCTTTCACTCTTTTCTGCAGTTGTAGATGCATTCTAGTTTATTTATTGATTATGTTGCACATCTTTTAGTCCTGCTGTTGAATCTGTCCCCATCTTTGCTTGGGATGTGGGAGCTTCTACACCAGTTTACCAGACAATGGATCCCCTGCTCTACCTGCCATTCTTGGGGTAAGCATTTCAGTGTTCTGTTTATTTTCATCTCCATTTTTGGCCTCCACTGCAATGCACTTATTCCCTACAATAGTATTTCTCTGCCTTCCTTCACCATGTCATTTTAAAGGAATACGTGCAATATACTTCCTAGTTTATATTTCACCAGCTGCTTTCCTCTTACCACAGTCCTTCCCAAGAATGCAGTTCACAATCGTCTCGTGTGCTTCCATCATTTCATTCCTACTTCCTTTTCCATTCCAGATACCCATTTAACTGCACTCTGCTTAGGCTTCTTGTCTAAACTGCTCAAGGCAGTGGCTGTATTAAAGGAAAGCCTCACCTAGCTGGACAATTATTTCTTTTTATATAATAATGTCTGTTTTACTATGTGTAAAGTGAGCACTAGTAGTTACTATCAACATGAAGTTCTTTTTGATCATTCATCACTGGATCCCGCTAGCGCCAGAATTTCTAAATAGCATGCCATTGCTCTGAATGCATGTTCTATATCTTTCTCAACTATTTTTAACTCTCTTCATATTTCCTTATTTCTTCTGAGACTCTTCATATTTAGAAGTCTATTCCACCATTTTTTTTAATTCTGTGGGACATTTCCCATACTTGGCCATCTTTTTGCATTCCTCTATCTCTTCTGTAGACTTCTTTATGCTGCTTAATATCGCTTGTCTCCCTTGTCACCTAATTTCTGATTTTCATTTTATTCTTCACACAGATTGCAGTGACCAAATACCAAAGAAATGCTACTGAACAACTCAAAGATGGAGAAAAGTGATGGTGTTACTCATGTTTCGTCTCATGACTCCTACTCCATCCCTGATCATAATATGCCCATTTCAAGAGACACCCAGAGTGATATTATAACAAAAATGGTATTAATCCTTTATCAGCTCTGCATGTCTGAAAACAGTCAGCAGAAGCCATATGTACTTTATCCTAGCAGCACTATATTCCACATATTCCTAGGAAATCATGTGAAATCCCCAAAGCTTACTTAAAAAAATTTAACTGACATTTAATGCAGTACAGCATGCTGGGATACTGTAGGCCAAACTATAAGACGACCTACAAATGCATATCAAGAGGCAGCCAACTAGGCACCAAGCCAGTCTACAGTTAAGTCAGCTCTCTGACCACAAAATAATAGATAGATACAGAACAGTCAGAGAGCTGGTACAGGCTATGCTCACCCCACATGTATACTCGTAGTCTGTGGGTTAACCCAGTACCAATAGAAGCAAAAGTATGCCTGAGTTGTTTAGGTTTACTGGTCTCTGGGACATTTCAACAGCATATGGGAGATGCTGAACCAGTTTCCCAGACAACAGCCAGTCACATCCTCTTCACAGTTCCTGGCAGCAATGTGTACCAAGGTGGATGAATATATATACTTCCCAACAGCACCTATGGAGCATAGAACTGCCATGCAACAGTTCTATGCCATAGCTAATCTCTCCTGTGTCTTTGGTGCAAAAGACTGCAACCATGTCCCAATTAATACCCCAACTGTACCTGATACTGCATGGTACATCAACAGAAATGAGTGGCCATTGCTCAATTGTCAGATGGTTTGCTCAGCACATAGCCTCATTGCTAATATCATTGCAACACACCTCAGTAGTGTGCATGATGCTGCAATATGGAGGGAAAGTGGGACACTTCCCAACATGGTAAAATTCTTGAGGGAATACTAATCAGTAAGCACAGGACCACAGATCTAACATAATCAGAATCTAGACCTGACAACAGTCAGCATGAATACTAAATATATGTTTTTCCTCCCTTCAAACAGATGACTGCAGTTATCCAAAGCAGCTTTGAGGAATGACATCATACAGAGCCCCATCAACTCATGCAGCTGATGCATACAACAAAGCAAACACCGTGGCATGAAACACAACTAAGCACATGTTTGGCATGCTGAAAACAAGATTCAGAAGTCACATCCAGGGGCGAATGACATACACACCAGAAAAGGTATCACAGATGTATACTGTGTGTGCCATGCTACACAACATGATAACAACAAAACATGGTGGCTTGCCAACTGCAGGTCTGTGTGACCTATCCCAAGAAACCCAGATGTCTGATGATGACTTATCAGAGTTGTCACAGGATGATCAGGAGGACAAAGGGGTGAAAATAAATAGGTGGGGGTGACAGACGGTATGGACATATGGCCTAGCTCAAACAACATGGCTGTGTCTGCAACATACTTTGAGTCATGACAAACTAGACATACAAATGTACACAGACTAAACAGTGGTATTCATGTGTTGCCCCACAACAGCAGCACAGAGCACAACTAATGGAAAGGAATCATAAGTTGTCCACAATGAACATCATACACAACAGAAGCATAATGTATACTAATAAGAACAAATACACAGCACTAGCAAGTAACACATCTAGGTGTATACAGAAAAAACATTACCATAGGAAATCTCTCTGCAAGGTACATCACCAAAGAAGACCACACAGGCAAATGTGTGGCATGCAAGACATGTACGCAACAGAAGGTGTCATTGGACAGGTAAGATATCATCATACAGATAACTAACATGGGCAGGATGCTGGAAGATAGCCAGTACCACAAGAAATCTAGGCTCATGCAGTGTATGGGAGTGTATCAGCACAGACATAACTAAAAAGCAGGGGCTATATGCTAACACTGATGCATATCACCTAGCACTGTATGTTATATAACAGTGTGGCACAACAAAGTAACCAGCACAGAGCAACATAAGCAATTAGAAACATCCCATGGACTGGCCAAAAGGAAAATAGCCATCAACAAGCTTCACATCCTATGAAAGACATGGAATGCCATGCAGAAGGCAACTCTTTGAAGCACAAGTTATTGCAGCAACATGAGTCAATTAGAGGTATGAGTATGTGCAAACATGCAGAGCATCAATGACAGTGACTATATAACATACATGGAACGTGCATCAATGTTGGGGATACAGCAACATATGTAAATATATGTGTGTGTGGAATCAGTGAGATATGGGAAGGCACACATGGGACCTACATGTCAGCATGGGGATTGAAAATGGAAACAGATCCAAAAGAAGTGCAGTGAGTGATAAGGGTGAGGCATGTGCAGTGCAGTACCATATTAAAATGCCACAAGTAACAACACAGGTATGCATGCCAAGGTGAACCTGTGCATTTGGGAATGGCAGGCAACAAGAAAATGTGTTATGTAGCAATCAATGCTGGATGACAATGATAACATGCTGCTAACCATGTAAATATGTGCTATATAAAAAAAACAGCAATAGATGCAAATATGGAAGCATGGAGATAGACACATATGGTATAGCTGTCATCAATAGCTGTACTAACATATACCAATGACAAGTAAATACTACATATCGCTAGTCACCTAGATCACAGAAATGATTAGAAAAACCCTGTTGCAACAGACATTTGAAAAACCACCTACACATAGATTAGTCAATGGTCAGCATAGTGGTCTTTATTGTCACAGGGTCACAATGACACAACAGGGCACAAATTGGATTAATTGTCAGTGTTACTCTAATGCAGTCTGGAGTGCCCATGCTGATGGCTCACACTACAGTCCTGGCTGCATCTGCAATGTCCAGAAACACTTGGCCCACAGTGCTATACAGAGGAGCTAGATGTGGTGACACTACGATTTTGGGACTCAGTGTCAGCAGGAGCAGTATTATGATGTTACAGTCTGGACATGACTGCTGGGTTCACAGATAAATGACCAACAGAAGATGTGTCTGCATGCTTCAGCGTAGACATTGATGTCTGACAGCCATGTGTGAGTTTAATGACAGGGGGTCTTGCTTCTCCCCACTGGAGGTAATCTGCTTAGTACAGTTCATACTACAAAGCTGTGCTAGCACTGCCATAACAAGACTTTGAATACAGCATGCAACAGATAGCACACTGACATGCAATGTAGCCAGAGCTGCTATAAATTCTCCATGTCTGTGCTCCTGACCTTCATGTAACACATGCAGCTAATGTGCTACATGATCAGTGGCGCAGGTAAGTGCATGCAGTTCAGAGCCATGACATAGATGTGAACATTCATGTGTCTGTAACAAGGACTGACCATTCTTTAACACATGGTCATGCATATCAGCTACACTCCCACATGTAGTCTGATAGGGAGTATCGGTCCTGTGTTTGCGCTTGTTTCCCGCCTTTCCTGTAACTAGTCTAGTCCAGATACAGATTTGCTGTATCCAGGACTGTTTGTAAGCTTCTGAGTGGTGCCAAAGTCTGCCCTTAAATTTTTTCTTTAGATTTGCTAGGTCTCGCGTCTCTTGCACTTTTACTAACTTATTAGTCTAGGTCTTTACCAGACTTCTGGTAGCAATTATTGTAGCACACAAAAGTGCTATCAGCACTAAACATTCTACAAGGAAACAGCTTCAGTACTTATTATTAATACCCACCCCTCCAGGCATGTCTAAAGTTCAGTTTCCTGTGATTTCTCCCATTAACCTGGTGAACTTGGGCATCCTGAGGCAATGTAGCACTGCCTCATGTACACTGACAACCCTCTCCTCTTTACCAACACTCAGACTTGTGAGAGATGCACTTATATCCAAATTGGAAGCCATGCACTCTCCAGCCAAGACAGGAATAGCTGGTCAAGAGGAGAAGGTCAACACCTGCACCACACCACATGGAACACATAGCCATCCAGAACACACACCAGCACTGCCTTCACATAAAAACACAAACCACACACCCACTTTTGTGGAGGATCTCAATAAAAATCTACCCAAACAGCAGAGACCTCCAAGGCAAAAATGCACTCGACCACCACAACACAACACTAATCATGACACACACAACTCTTCTAAACAGTGTACCACTCAACCAAAGCCCCTAATCCAAAACAGCATGCCCAACACACTAGTCATAGGTTACTTGATAGTGAGGCACACTGATGTCCCACTCACTAGGTTGAATAAGGAGAAAGTAACAGTCAGCTGCCTGTCAGGTGCCAGGATCTGCCACATAATGCATGCACTTAAGTCCCTCAACAACAGATACAAATATGACTCAATCATTGTACATGTGGGTGTTAATGACCTGAGATGTACCTCCATGGATGAAATGAAAAGAGACATGGAAGAGCTCTCGGATTATGTAGCCCAAGCGAGTATGACCCCAGCCCCTGAGCACCATCCTACCATCACCCAGAACCACAGTACAAACAGAAAATGATTGATTTCAACAATTGGCTATGTTTCTGGTGTCACTCTAAGGGGATCCAGTATCCGTCTGCCTGGGATGACATGACTGACAGACCTCAACGGTTTTCCAGAGATGGCCTGCATCTGTCACCCCTGGGCTTCCAGATACTGGCCAAGGCTGTTGCCAGCCCTACAATGCCTTTTTTATGTGGTTTTCCAAAGACAAAAATCATAACAGCTATAAACAAATGCAATCTGAGGGTCACGCTGCTCAAACGCTAAAAGTCTAAGTCTCAAAATGCACTTACTCGAAGCACTCCTTAAAATGGTGAACATTGACATTTGTGGTGTAACAGAGACCTGGTTCAAGGCAGCAGAAAGCACTCCTACACTACCAGGCTATAACTCTTTCTACACCTTTCAGCTCCAGAACTTGGACTGAAGCTCCAAAGGTGGTGGTGTTCCCATATTCATTAAGGATGCGCACACCTCCAGACTTGTAGCCCAACATAATGCATCAGAGATACTTCAGGTGCAGCTAACACTGGGTAAGACAGCGATTCAAATCGTAGCCTGCTATAGGTCCCCAACCATGTCACAAGACTCACACTCTGTGTTCTAAAGCACCCTGGAGAATATTAGGGTCCAACCTAACTCTCTCATATTAGCCGACTTCAACTACCCCTCCATTACCTGGGAAAACTACTCATGTACCAATACACTTGCCAACATTTCCTGGAGTTCATTAATTCCAATGCCCTGGACCAGCTTGTTCTTACCCTCACTAGAGGTAGCAACATCCTTGACCTGGTCATTACTAACATGGGCGACCGTTGCTCTACACCAGTAATCTGCTCCCCCCTGGTTAGATCTGACCACAAACTAATCACCTTGGAAATCCACCCCCCCCCCGCGCAAAGGTAACCACCATGAAAGACTTCTCCAAAGCTAACTTTGGGCTCCTAAAAACAGAGGTGGCTAACTTCACAGCACCCATGCAAATGGGAAATAGTTGCATGACTGCCAAATCATACAGCAATGCACTGTATGAACACGTACACAAATGCATGGATCTCACCATACCCAATAGAACCAAGATTCTCTCCTCCAAAAAAAGGAAGCCAATCTTGTGGTCCCCTACCATAAACAAACTCTACAACAGAAGGAGGAAACTGATAGCAATAAGGTGAAGTGCCAAGACTGGAAAAACTCCCTTATCAGCCTCAACAAAAAGTTGAGATCCCTCATCAAATCTTCTAAAGCTAACTATGAAAACAGAATTGTAGCAGACAGTAAAGACAACTACAAAGCCTTCTATAGTTATGTAAATAATCTCCACGGTAATACCCAGATTTGCTCTGAGCTACTGCACAATGGTACCTCCTATACTGAGCCAACAGATATTGCCAATATACTGGCTGACAGAATCAGTGCCAACTTTACCACCCCCAAAGAACCAATCACAATACCAGTAGATTGCCAGGCACCCAAGATTACTGCTGCACAGGTGAAAACAGCACTGTCTAAGGCCAGGAATACAGCTTCTATGGGACATGACAATATCCCTGGCTGTGTTCTTCATGAACTACAGAGTGAACTGGCACCTCACCTGTGGTCTGTGTTCAATCACAGCCTCACCTCAGGCTTTGTCCCTACTGAATGGCGCACTGCTACAGTCATCCCTCTCCACAAAGGAGGAGTGACTACAGACCCTGGGAACTATCACCCCATTAGCCTGACAAGTCTGATTTGCAAAGCTATGGGATGCATCATCATGCACCTAATAAACAAGGATATAGGGAATCTCCAAACTCTGGATCCCACACAGTTTGGTTTTGTGAAGGGTAGATCATGCCTGCTCAACTTGGTCGACTTCTTTGAGTCAGTCACCAGAGCTGTGGATGAAGGCAAGGTGGTTCATACAGCCTACCTTGATCTGGCCAAGGCCTTTGATACCATTCCCCACTCAGGAATCATAGAAAAACTCACTAAGCTAAGCACCGACCCGTATCTCACTAGGTGGGTTGCAAACTCTCTCACAGATAGAACCCACAGTGTGAAAGTAGCGGACTCAAAGTCAGACTGCCGACTAGTCATGAGTGGAGTCCCACAGGGTTCAGTGCTGGGTCCTCTCCTGTTTGGTATCTACTTCTCTGAAGTCCAGGCCAACATGAAGGGACTCTGGCTGACAAAGTTTGCAGACGATTACAAGTTGGGAGCTATTATTAACTCCCCAAGTGATGTTGACATTCTACAGAATGGCCTCATTGAGACCAACGACTGGTGTCAGAACCATGGCCTTAAACTCAATGCCTAAAAATGTGTTGTTATCCCAACTGGAAAAAAACCCGGTTCCCATGAATTACCACATTGATAGTAGTCCACTAAACACAGAAGGCATTATAAGAGATCTGGAAACACAGGTTGACAGCAACCTCTCTTTTGATCACCACATTGCCACTGTGGCTAGAAAGTCCTTCTATGTGGCACATCTCAGTACTAAGGGTTTTGCATCCAGGAAGAAAGAGGTCATTGTCTCCCTCTACTCTTCCCTCATTAGGGCAGTCATCGAGTACAATCCCCCATTTGGCATGTACCTCACTAGATATCTGCAACAACTGGAGAGACTGCAAAAGTACCTCACAAAGAGGATCCTAGCCCTTAAACACTTGTCCTATATGGACAATCTAAAAAAACTCCAACTATTCTCTGTCTCATATCGCCTACTTACAGGCGATCTCTGCTTGACTTACAAAGCCATGTCTGACCTGGTTCTGTTAGAAATGCTTCATCTAAAGAAATCCCAATCCCTCTGTACCACACGCTCTAGAGACCTCAACCTCATTACCACAATCAACAGAATGTACTGGAGGGACAGGTTCATAACCTAGAGACTGCCCATGCTATGGAATAGACTTCCCATACATGTCAAGCAGAGCAAAAAGGAATCTTGATGAGTGGATGGGAAGTAGAAAATTCACCCTGCGGATAACTCCAGTGGCTCTACTCAACAGAGGCACTGGAACTAACATTGGGTGGTATGATGCCAGGGTAATCCTATGGCTAGGCTTGTAAAGGCCCCAGGGCCATTAGCCTAGTACACACCTATGAACCTAAGAGTCACCATCATTACCATGCTCTACATGGGACAGTGGAACACTGTCATCATCCTGTCCATCACCTGATGTCTCCACATCATCAGAATGGACAGCCACATTATTCTCCCATTCAGAAGCTACACCATGAACCATATGGCTGTCCCCTTCTAGGCTGGACAATAAATGCAAATGCAGTGACCTGTGTGCCATGGCCCATATTATCACAGTGAGCACATCACAGCCCATCTCAGTATCAGTGGACAGGCTACTGGAGGAGGTAGGTAGTGGACATGCTGCAAAAACAGATGACACGTTACATGCATTCACATAAATCAAATGATGCATAATAATACTGAAATCTGGGACAACTGTATAACTACAGTGCTAATGATGATATGGACTTACCAGATCTTCATGACTGTGGATGGTTCAGGTGTCTTATATAACAGAGATATGACATACAATTTACATATCAAACAAATATGACAGCTTATGTCAATACAGCTACTGAAACCACCCTGACATGTCCTCCTCTGACTCCACTGCCAGTAGTAATGGTTGAACTGCCACTGTCATATGAAAATATAGGCATACACAAACCACTACTAATCACATACAAGGCATCATGTAGCTTTCCATATGAGGTATAAGACACAGCAAAAATAAGATATACACATACTGGATGGGTGATGATGATGTGCAGATTGCAGCTATCATATGCAGGTGAACAAGACCACAGTAGTCAAGAAGGACACAGATGTAATTCATCATCTTCAATCCTCCCCTTTTCTACATGAGGCCAGGGTGCCATGTCAACTGTCACCAGCTCTCTCTAGTCAATGCCACTGACTTGACAGTTGCAGGTCTTCCTTCACACAATCCATACACCTCTTTGCTGGATACCCTTGCTTCTTCTTGCCTATTTCCTGCCTGTCCTTCTTTAATAGATTATCCTCTGATTTGCTGCACGTAAGACCAAATCATCATAATCTGTTCTTTTTGATCTTTTCTGCAATTGGAGCTACTTTGGCTTCTGCTGTTATGTCCTCATTTTTTCATATGTCACAGAGTGTGCATGTTATCGCCCATTGCAGACACTTCAGCTCCATCACCCCTAGCTTCCTCAGCTAATAGTGCCTTTACTATCTAGGTTTCCATGCCATAGAGTAGTACTGGTCACACCAGTGTTTTTGTACACCTTACTTTTCAGCTTCTTTGGCATTTTCTGTATTATACACATCTGACCTTCTCTGTCATTTTGCTATATATCTAATTCTAGCTCTGACCTCCTGATTCAGACCTCCCTCCCAGATACCTGAAGCTGTTAACCTGTTCCACTATTTTCCCTTCTATATCAATTCTCAGCTTCTACTGAACACCACCATTTAGTGCCATCGCAACTGTTATATCTGTACTTAGTTTCATCCCATGTGCCTTTAGTTTTGCATTCCATTTCCCTATCCTTTGCTGTAGTTCCTGCTCAGAGTCTGCCTGTAATGCCACCTCTTCTGCATACAGCAATTTTGTTCATCTGCCCCTTCCAACCTGATTGCTAATGAAGACCCTCACCAGTATGAACAGAAGCAGGTTCAGAGCTGAACCCTGGTGCACACCCACACTAACTGGCAACCCCTCTGTAAGATTGAACACTGTTCGCACTTGAGTTATTGGGTCCTTGTACATAGCTTGCACTAATTCTAACAATACATCTGGGACCTTGAACAACCAAAGGACTGCCCAAATAGTCTTTCTTGGAACCTTATCATTTGCTTTCTCTAAGTCTAGGAATGCCCAGTTGGACTCTTTCCTCATCTCTAGCTTCTCCTCAGCTGTCTCACTGCAAATCTTGGGTCAGTTGTGCTGCATCCTGATCTGAATCTGAACTGCTCATCTTCCATATTACCTTCTACTAATCTGTGTATTTGTTTATCAGTAAACCTATCCAGAATTTTCATGCAATGTGACAGGAGTTTGATACCTCTAGACTGCCAAATTTCTGAATGCCCCCTTTGTTCTTAAACACTAGCACTAGTATGTTTATTATCCAGTCATCTGGGATACACCTTTCTCTCCACACTGCTATGAGTACCCTCAGGAGCCATTTTTTCCCTATCTCACACAACATCTTTATCATGCCTGCTGTGGCCTCATCTGAGCAGCTGCTGTTCCTGACTTAATCTTCCTTAGTGCTGTTCTTACTTCTTCTGTGGTGGGCTCCTCCTATTCTCTCTTTGTTGGCTGTGTCTGAGGCAGTGTAGCTTCTGTGGGGTTTTATTCATTCAGAAGCTGCTGGAAGTATTCCTTCCATCTGCCTTTGATGTTCTTTGGTGAGCAGGTTGTTCCGGGCATCCCTTATGAAGGGTGTAAGACTATCTTCTTTATTTTTCTGTATTTTCCTTGTAACCTGATATAGTTTTTTGTGCCCTCTACTAACTTAATTCAGAAGCTGGTAGAGTGCCTCTGATGCCTTGTTCTTTGCTATCACAACTCCTTTCATATTTTCTTTGTTAATTATCCGGTATTCCTTCTAATACTGGTCCATTTTTTCCATCTCCCATTTTTTCCTGCACTCCTCCTTCATTTGTTGACTTTATGGACTTCTGTATTCAACCACCAGCTTGTTTTATATACCTTATTTCCATGCCTAGCTTGGCTACTGACCACTGCTTGCTGTTGATTGTGGCAGCCAGTATTTATGCTGTGGGCAGACTATTTCACTGGGGATGACTTTGCAATTGCTGAATCTACCCCAGTGGTCTTTCCTTACAAGGAGGATGTCTAACTCAGTTGAATGTTGGCCAGTCTTTTATGTGACTCTTGTGACTGTGTTGGTTTTTGAACCTTGTGCTGACTACTATCAAGCCATTTTCCAGACATAAGTCAAGATTAACCTCTTCTTCTTTATTTGTTTCCCTACCCATGAGGACCCAGGCAGTCCTCATATCCCAGACTAAACACCTCAACCCATAAATATCTAAATCCTTTATCTATACCTTCCTTCTCAATATCTCCTGGCTTTTGAATCCTTCTTACTCCCAGATCATAATATGTTCTCCCAAAATAAAACAAAAAAAACAAGTGTATGGAAAACTTGATATTGATTGAAATGTTTGACAATTGCATATAATTGTTTAATATTGTTTAATAGGTCTAATTTTGTTACTTCTGTTTTTAAACACTATGGTAAGAACTTGTAATTTGTATTCCTTTTTATGTGCTATAATTATTGTTAACTAGCATATAGCATTTGTGTAAATACTATTGTAATCTTCCTTGGAGCTTTTCTCCCCGGGTCTCCACTGAAAACGGGCTTCTGGCCCAGTCGGACACTACCCGGTTAACAAACGAAATAAATAAATAAATCCTGTTCTGTTTGTCCCAATATGTGCATTCAAGTCACCCATTATTAATAACAATTCATGTTGTTCTGCTTTATATAGTAGGTCCTGCAACTGCTGTTTGAATGCACTCTTTTCCTCACTATCACAACCCTGAAGCAGGGCATAGGCTGAGATTATGAATACTGCCCTATCATCAGGCTGGTGTCTGATTGCCATGAGTCTGTCACTAATTCTGATGACACCCCTCACTGTCTTCTGCAGCCTCTCCCTCACCCCAATTGCCACACAATTTCTAGCCTGTCCTCCTGACTACTAGACACTGGATCCCAAGCCACTTTGTCTCCTGGATACATAGGATGTCCAGCCAAATGCTCCTTACCATCATGTCATCCATTTCCAAGCTGCATTCTGTCAGTGACCCTACACTGAGTTTAACACTTCTTAGATCATGCTAGCAGGTTGATTGGTTATACATCCAGCTTTCAGTCAAAAGAGCTATCCCACATAACTCAAGCTCAACAACTGGACACTGCTTGGTAGCTTATTGACCCAGGGCTGCTGGGCTTTGTGGTAGGCACACACTGGCCAATAGGTGAACATACACAACTCCCACTGTTAGCATGACCTCAATCCACTTATCACAGGCAAATACCATTCCCATTTGGTGATGTTAGTCAGCACAACCAAATCACCAAGAGCCATATTTTATACCACTGACTGGCTACACCTGCCATGGTGTACAGTCTGTGATCCATATTCTCCTATAATTTGGATACTACACACCACATTAGATGCCAAAGCAGTTGGTTTATACAACTATTCTCCCATGGGGCATCATGTAGAGAATGTGCAGCAGCATTCTTTGGTGAGTCTGAGATGGAAACACTCAGCATGTGTTTTGGAGGTGGGATGAACTCCACAGAGAACATACAAACTCCAAACAGGCACTGGCCAACAGTCAGGATCAAACCTTGTACAGGAGAGTTATAAACCTTTACCATTATGCCAAATGAACAGCCATTATATACATATTTAACACTCTCAGTAACATATGTGATGTAATTATTAATAGAGAAATATAGCAACCCTATAGAATGCCTTACCAGGTATGTCCTCCCGGATTGGAGAATGTACCTCCATTGTAATATGGATCCAGTTTATAAAATGGCACACAAACAGGAACATGTCAGTATACTCCAGAGTCATAATAAGAGGCACACAACAGTTATGTATTGCACTAACAGGATATGGAGACACACAATATTTGTTGCTGCTGTTTAGATGTTGGGTCTATGTAACAGAAAAACACAACATCACACATGTTGCTGAGAGCATTATGTATGTATGTATGTATGTGTTGGCAAGATAACAGGCGATATCACTTACACTGTGCATCCATATCAGGTGCGCTTTGAGATTCATGACATAGTTTGGCTGCTATAACACAAATATAATGATACGAATTGTCAATTAATGTCCATCAGTGAGAATTGGTGTATGCTGCAGTGTTTGGGAATGTTAGACATATCTGTACATCCTGGAACACCTGCCTCAATACCTACCCTGGGTATTCAACAGTCATGGAAGATGGTAGTGAGGCCAGGAACATTGCTATCTCATCCAGGGAGACAATGATAGCCCACCTCCAGTGGTAGTCCTCACCCACTCAAAATGGTGGAATCTGTTGGCTACATGGAGGATCATGTCAGAGTAATCCTCCCTAGATCTAGTGTGACCACCCACAACATTAATCATGGGTCTGTATCACCAGTTCGAATGTTTAGTTTATCAAACACCTAAACATCGAACTGGTAAGACTGAAACTGAAAACTGTGAGTTGTGCAGGGAAAGACTTCCATTGGCCACAAAAAAAAAAAAAAAAAAATTTAAACAAGATGCCCCCACACCCCCCTAACTAAATATACCAACTCCAAGATTGTTCTACAGTAGACAAAATGGCAAAGTCTCCATAAGCATATACCAGATATTACAGGTTGTTCTGCAATAACTACAGATATATTTTAATTCTGCCCATATCTGTAGTCTACCTGGACTGATTTATTTTTATCCATGCAACTACAGGTGGGGAAAAGCTCATTTTCACTGACATAAACATACTCATATGTATGCATAGTGTTGAATTCTATCCTACTCCTTTATGTAACGGGCAGATGCTAACTCATGAAAACATGTTTCATTTGTTTTATACAGCATAATGATAACATAAGTAAGATAATAGCATGGTATTCCACCACAGCAAAGCAAGCAGGTGACCACTTACCTTTGGAAGCTAGCTTTATGTCAGCTATACCCCAGAGGGAGGTTAACAAAGCACACTCTTCCCCAGATTTATGAAGCCTGTTATAGCATGCAGGATTAGTTTAAGAACTATTTTCAGCAATATGGCCGACATGCGATCCAGGATCGAGCTCCCGGGACATGCACGTGAGCTCTTAGGCTAATCCTGCACGGACCGAGCTCCTGTATGCAAATTACCCTCATTTGCAGGTGAAAACCATGCAAATGAGGGTAATATGTGATCCAGGAAGCAGGAAGCTGGCAGCTGTCCGTGCAGGATTAGTGCAGTGTGCAGAAATGTACTCAGTTAGTAACCGAATACAGTTCTGCAATCTACAAAACGGAGCTATGACAGCTCCAAATAAAGGCTGCATATCATTGAGGAAGCATGCCAATGTCCAAGTAGACCATTGGCACTGCAAACTGTTAAAAACAAAAATAAACAACTTTTAATTTTCTTTTCGCCGATCTCGCCTGGTTAAGCATAGGGCAGCAACACGCAAACGGGATCGGGGGGAAAATAATAAAATAAACCTAAAATAAGCATGCTAACTAAAATCAGTATTCTGCCATGCAAGTCAATGGCAGGCAGAAGACAACCTGGCCAGTGAGTAATGGTTGCTCAGGGGGGAGGCTCAGTGTGGGACATGTAACTATGCATTAGCAGACAATCCAATGCAAACGAGGGAAAGGTTAGTGAATCCCAGAATTTCCCAGGGTGTGAGGCAGGTCCCAAGAGTGTAAGAGTATAAATAGCTGGGAGCAAGAGACTTGTGGCGCAGGATTGCTCCTAGCTTAGCACAGCTAAGCTAGGGGTGTGTCTAAACCTGCCTAGCACTCTTTACAGTGTAAGCAGGTGTGCATGCTGCACACCGGGTTTACAGGAAGAAAAAGGAAGTTAAACCAGAAAAAGCAGCTCTGTGCACATTTGAGCACTCCGTTTGTGCGGCACGCACATGGGCCTAAACAGGGAGGCAATGGGAAGGGAAAACAGCAGTACGAAGGTAATCAAGGAGAACTAGCTGAGCTGCCAGGTGAAATGCATCAGAATCAGATAATCACACAGGAAGCAGACCAGCCCAGCCCAGAACACCACTATAAACCAAGCAAATACCTACCCCCCTGGTTTTTCCACACTCTACACCACCAGTGTATACAAGCGGGGAAATTTTAAAACCAAACCTACAAAATGAGAAGGGCTGCAGCAGGCAACATAGAACAACATGTGCAAGAGGTGGTGAGGATGTCAATGCTGCCGAACCCACAGTGAGGAGACAGAGAAGAGTGTGCAGATCCAGGGTAACCTACCAGGGGCTACATGAGTTGGAGATAGTGGAGCGCTATAGGGTGGACAGAGACCTCCTACAGCAAATCATTGAGCTGTGCAGTGCACAACTGACACACCACATTGGCCGAGGGAAACCCATCCCAGTGGATACCAAGGTATGTCTAGACCTAGGTATACTAGCCACAGGTACCTCCCAAACTACAATTGGGGATAACATGGGCATCTCACAGGCATCAGCATCCGGAGTATTCTACCAGTTCCTGGATGCCATGTCAGCACATGCCAGTGAGCACATATATTTCCTCAAAACCCATGAGGTGTTAACCAGCAATATGCATCTCTTCCACCAAATAGCTAACTACCCTGGGGTAGTGGGTACTATAGATTGCACACACTTACACATCAAAGCACCACCCGGTGAGCAGGGTAGGGCCTACATTAACCACAGGGGCATCCCCTCCATCAACTGCCAGGTTATATGTGATGCTCAGGGCACTATACTGAATGTGTGTACTGGCTGCCCTGGAAGCTATGACGATTCACACATATGGCAACTGATGCAGCTTTAACACAGATATGCCGATGTGTACATCCCCTACGGTCACCTAGTGGGGGATGCTGGGTACCCACATGAGCCGTGGCTGATGATGCCAATCAGAAATGCACACACACCTGAACAACAACGCCATAATGATGCACATGCACAGGCCAGACATATAATAAAGCATGTGCTTGGGATGCTCAGGTCACAGTTCCGGTGTCTGGACACATCCGGTGGAGCCCTGCAGTATTCACCAGCTACATGTACCCAAATAGTAATGGTATGTGGTATGCTACACAATATGATCCTGCGGAAACAGCTGCAGCAGGAACAGCATGGGGCAGGTCCATACAGCCCCCCAGCAATGCCAAGTCCTGTACAGGTACAGAGTGACTCGGAGGAGGAACATCCTGAGCCTGCTCCAGTAGGCAGAAGGGGTGTGCCCAGTATGTCCTGGCCTTGGCAAAGAGGCAATGCATAGCATATGCACTGACACAGTAGGGCCCCAGGGAATGACACCTCTCTCTGACTTGCACAGACAGTAAAAGGGATGCCAAGCATGACACTACTTGTGCTCAACCATGTATAGGGAGTGTACTATGTGCATCCAACATAGGCAGCCCTCCAGCACCATCCTCAAGTCCGGCACACTCTCAAGGTAAGGCAATCAACCTACCAATTGCCAAATGGAATAGAATGTGTTTTTACCTTTAGCTATGGTATGGATGTGAACATGCAAGGGAATTGGGTGGCCAGATGTCAAGGCAGCAGAGAGTAGACACCCATAGTGGCAGCATGAGATCTGTAACACATACTGGAGTCACCATAGTAGGCATTACTACACAGGGTGACAAAACCCATTGCAGGAAATGGCCTGAGTGACAGGGGTATCCATAAGTGCCACACATGCCAGTCAGGAAGGATCACATACGCAACAACAGTCTGAGCCAGCAGGGCAGGTTGAAGACAAACACAAATAAATGCTGTACTATGGCCTCTGAATGTGCTCTATGGTTAACCCCTCCCTCAGGCCTACACAGACAGACCACAGCAGGCCAGGCAGTCAGATGTAAGTTGTGAAGGCTGTGAAGTCAGACACTAATATATAGGTAAACAAAGCTAGGATCTGTACTACACTGTTAAGCCCTAGCCAGCAGGATAGGTAAGAATACAGACTGAAATGGAGTACCTGACATACCAGTACAGTCCTATCAAATGTGTACAAGTGTCAGGTGCACCCCCCCATTCAACGTACACATAGAGTAAGTCAGGTGTGCCCCCCACTCCTGTGTAGAACAGCAGAAACAGTCAGGTGCCCCCCCCCACTATGCAGAAATGTAGCAACACTCAATGGCAAATGACCGATGGATACCCTGCAGACACAGCATGCTACTTGTCGGTGTACAACAAAAGGTCAGCACTGCAGTACAAACAACCTGGATGTGATTCACACATGCAACACAGATGGCCATACTGGGCATGCTCACACACAGAGGAATGAAGGTAATGTCAGTCAACAACATACTGAGAGGTCATACTGGGCATACTCACACACTTAAACACATGAATGCCATGTCTGCAAACACCAGTGGAAAACACATGAATGCCATGTCTGCAAACACCAGTGGACCAGACATATCTGGAAGTTGCAGTTGTCAGTGCGGACACATGTCAGCATGTACCACTCCTGTCTTGCACACACAGTGGATAGGAATACAGACAAATATGTAAGAACAACACACTATAATAAGCCACAGGTACACGGGCATAGATGTGTGGAAAAAGGTGACCGTGACAAGGAGCCATGTGGGCCTGTCCCAACTGGCACACAGCCAAAGGGCCCCCAACACATGAGGTATGGATGGAACCCACTGTAGATACTAGTCACCAGTACCTGTCAGCATGACAGACTATCTGGTGTATGTGCAGCTGTGCAACAAGACTGTACAAAGAAGCAGCCATCTAGTAGCTGTATACATGCACCTGTGACATATGACCCCTTGTGTGTCCGCATGTGGCATATCGAACCCTACATGAATGGGATATAGCCCATGCACACACTGCCCTCCCCATAACAGTAGTATGGCAAGCCTGCTGAGGTCATCCAATGTGAATTGCACCTTTGGGAGAGCTATAGCTCAGTAATATGCATGATGTGCCCCATAACTGCGTACTGCTGTGGTGACAGAGTAGTTAGGTAGTAGTACTAAGCCCAGACCTGTCAAGTGTGGGTTTATGTGCATGCCTGTCTGCCTCTGACTGTGTAGAGTGAAATGCTTGTTAGGCTGCTAACTAGTTAGGTAGGTGTTTGAACCCCAGCCCTGGCAACTGTGTGTGTCTGACTGGGTAGAGAGCAATTCCTTTTAAGCTACTCACAGTCCATACAATACAAATACTCTACTTTGGCAAGGCTGCTGATGTCACTCACCTAGAAGTACACCTCTGGGAAATTGATAGCCCAGTAATCGCCATAGCGCATTCTATAACTGTGTACTGCTGTAGTGTGATTTAGAACGGTGGTAGGGTTCCATCTCCATCCATGCCAGTTCCGGATGTGATGTGTGTGTCTCAGTGTCTGTGTATGGAGCAATGCATTATAGGCTACTCACTTGCAGTACATTAAAAATGCCCTACTTTGGTAGTCCTGCTGATGTCATTAATTGTGAAATACACCTTTGGGGAAGATGTACTTCAGTAATGTCCGTGACGTGTAATGTAACTGCGTAGTGCTGTAGTGTAGTAAATGAGTTAGGTGGGGGTTCTACTCCCAGACATGACAGGTGTGTGTGTGATTGTGTGTGTTTGTAACAACTATCCTGTGTAGAGCTGGTTGTGAGTCTGTGACACCTGTGGGCAATGGGGAGGGGTTTTGCTAATTTTATTTATGGAGGCCCTACTATATATCACAATGTCATCCATACAGAGATAACAGATGTAACTGGCTGAGAGGCTGGGGTGCAAAGCCATACCAATACATATGACATCAAGGCCTGCCAATCACATTTAGCAACCCCACTGTGCCTTCACATGTGACTCACAATGGACATACCATGCCTGACAACATGGCCTGTATGTACAGATGACACTGACATCAGGAAATGCTGGTAGCATGCTATCAATATAGGTGCAGGGTAAATCTGCTGACTAGTACCACTCCCTGCCACATGTGGGCAAGACTGGCACAGCTGATGATAAGCTGTGTTCACAGCATGGGCCAGACACCCCTGGTACAGTTCCACATGTACATGCATGTGGGAGGTGTGCACATCCTAGACACCATCCAAGTCATGGACTAGGGAGCACATACAAGGCAAATGATGCACAGCATTGGCCACACGCAATAGTCACCCAGGTGACTGGAAGACGGATGCAATACCCACCTGTGTGGGCAAATGCAGAAGCTACAGGCCTGTGCCACAATGCAGACCATTGTCATGTGGGCTGATAACCAAGGTATACCCATTGCCTACCCTTGTATAGCCTGCTGGCACTGTTGGCCACCACACACCCATGTAGACATGCACCCATGCTTGTCCAAACTGGACCCTGTGTGTTCGTGTATGTGTTGTATGGTGCGTATGTCCACATCCACATGCATTACTCCCCCAGAGCACAGTGAAGCATGCCACCTTATGTCCGATGCCCCCTCACACAATGCCCATACGACCTCCATATCACCCGTGTTGTGCATGTGTTCCCTGCACATTGATATGTTGTGGCAATCCACTAGTGACAGGTTGCACTCCTGGCCCTGGCAAGTGTGTTAATGTGTGCACATCCCTGTGTGAGTGTGCCTGTGCTGATGCTGGCACCTGTTCATGCAGACAGGCATGTGTACATCACCTACTATATATCTACCGTATCCCTGTTGCAGATGTCACTCACCATCACATATATGTTGTGAGTGCTCCCCACTAGATAACCCATGTGGTGCATCCAATAATAGCATTGAACTGTGATAGCACTACATAGCTGTTGGTTGTTTGATACCCTGTGCTGGCAGGTGTGTGACACAAACATGCCTCGGTTTTACCCTCCGACCCCTCCCTGACATGTATTTGCTTCTGTCTGCCTCCCGCACTCCCTCTCTGGTGGATGTGGAGGGCCACAGCTGCATTGCTTAGGCAGCAGCATGTGTATTTAATGTGATGCTCATGATCAGCTGATGGCCTCTGCATAAATTGCTGCCCTTCCCTAGCCAATTGCATGTGGAAGAGGTGTGGTAACATTCCCATAGCCAATTGCATGGAAACGCACTCCAATACCTGGGGACATCCTGGTGGTGTTGGCCCTTGTCTGCAACTGTGAACAGAAGCTAGAACTGTTGTTTGGCAAACAGCATTTCAGATGGGTTGGGGATTTACCTCTAACAACATACACTGTGGGAAGAGGGCAACAAACAGGAGGGGGATGTATCTGACCTGACTATGAACTGTAAGTGCTGATATACTGCATATGGAGTAATGTTGGATTAATAGTGTTTGTCTGGATATGCCTGTCATACATGTTGCAATACCTGCCATGTCAGTTCCATGTATATCAGGAATCTCCATCTGCAGGCTCATCTGCAGACTGGGCAGTGTTGTGCCTTTGGTGTCATGTGTTAGCTACGATGCGTCTATCCATGGAATGCAGAAGGTAGTGTGAGGATTGCAGTCTGTTGAAGGTGAACGCCGTGACAGTTACTGACTACATATCCCTCATTGGACATATGTTGCAACAAACTCTGTTACAATGGTAGATTAATGAGGGTATCACAGCTTGTTGTTGTTGTGTCTTTCGGCTTTTCCCGGTTAGGGATCACCACAGCGGAACTCTGGTCCGTTAATGATTGGCAGTAGATTTTTACATGCCGAGATGCCAGCCCTGATGCTCAACCTTCAATGAAGGTACGTCCATTCATGCATGTCTCCACGCAGAAGACACTCTAGCTGAGAATCAAACTGGACAGCGGCTTACTGTGAGGCGACAACGCTACTGCAGCAACACCACTGGGCCTGTGTATGTGCTGTCAGCCACACCTCTGTCAACCTTTGTACATATGTTGTGCATGAAGTGGTGCGTATGTGCTGTACACCGTAAATAGTGTCGTCCTATCTGATAACACACCAGTAATATATCAGAGTGCTACACATGTCATGTACAGTAGGAGTTGCACTTAATGCCATACCCTGGACATTCTGTGGATATTTGTACAGTACTGAGGTTTGTGTAGTGATGGTGAATGTCGGCAGTGTGTCTATCGTTAATATGTACTATGGCCTGTGTACACACTGTGGTAGATGTCATTGTTCTAGCTCCCCTTCTATCTGTTGTTACATGCTGCCCCACTGTATGGTACCATTTTAACTTACATGTGTGTAAGGCCATACACACATATGTCCCATACCACAGACAGTCATCAGACCAGGCTGTGTAACAGCCCAGTATATGTAGGATCATTCTGTGAGTGGCACATGTGAGGATGGTGTAGGACAGATAGTCCATATACTGTACTATTATGCTAGGGTTCCATATGTGGCTGTGGCTGTGTTCGCATTGGTTGTGGTTATGCACTACCACACAGGTGTATTCTACCCTGTGCTGTGACATGGTTGTCGAGCCTGCTACATATATATGCAGGTACTGTAGCATGATAACCTTAGGATGTCTGTCAGTAGCCAATGACATGTTATTAGCAGATGTCTTCCACACACACCGTTGTCTGTGACAACAATCCCAATGACAGTAGCAAATATCTATTAATATACCAGCTATACATACCGACATCCCCTTGCACTACTACATTGCGACTATAGGGGCTGGGGTAGGGCTACACTCCATGTCCAGGACATATGGTGGGACAATATGGACATGTACCTACCAGATAGCCATATCTATATATATATATATATATATATATATATATATATATATATATATATATATATATTTATATCTGAGTATACATGTGTAGTACTTCCAATTACCACTGTCATGGCAACCACCCACTATGAATCCCTACATCATGTGGGCATATTCCCTGTACATTCCCTGTGTGAGGGACATCCTTCCTGTGTGTGGGCATCAATGTTACAGACAGCAGGTAGCAATACTTCTTACAGGAGAACCTGCACACTCAGGGCAGCCACATATATGCAGGAGGATCAGGACATACAGAATCAGGACATACAGACAGATTGTGAGTAGAGTGGTATAATGCTTTGCATAGCGCTGGTGTTACAGAGTGTGTGTGTGTGTGTGTGTGTGTGTGTGTGTGTGTGTGTGTGAGTGTCTGTGTGTGTGTGTGTGTGTGTGTGTGTGTGTGTGTGTGTGTGTGTGTGTGTGTGTGTGTGTGTGTGTGTGTGTGTGTGTGTGTGTGTGTGTGTGTGTGTGTCTGTGTGTGTACATACCGGTTTAACGTGGACTGCAGTCTGTCTGCATAGCTCACTACAGTGGGCCTATTTTCTATCTGGACAGAGGTGTGCCTATCATGTGTTGTCTGTCCACCACACAGGTCCTGTGTCGGATATTACACTGGCAGTGTGTGTGTTGCGTGCTAGCAGTACATGGCTATATCCATTTGTGTCCCTGATGTTGTATTCCTGCATAAGGGTATGTTGCAACACATCCTGTAACACCAGCATGTTCCAGGGTGTGTAACTGCAATATTGCGGGTATGGCCCTGCATTCCTGCCTTTGTCGTCCACATATATGGCAGCCTTTGCCCTGCTGTGATTTGGGTAGTGGTTGTTAGGTAATGGTCTATCATTAACTACTGCTAGAATTCCTACTATCATCCCAGTCATAGCGTGGACACCCACAACATTTGTTGGTCAGGGACCATACATGTGACAGATACATTGACATTACCACAAGTAATGAATGTCCCCCTAGGCCTTGATTACAGGGTGTAATTGGAGGCTGCTGAACTACATCTGATATTGCTGACTGTTATGTATCGTGCAGGCAAATCCTTTGTCAATTGTATGAATTGAAGGGCTTAGCCTGGACACCATAGTATGTTATATATCCGCACTGTTGGCATCTACTGTTTTGTGTGAGACTTGCATCCATCACTGGTTATATACATCAACATCCATGTGCTGTCACTAATGGCATGCATTATTGTATGGTACACAAATAAAGGTTGTCTGTGTATACATACCTGTGTGTCGTGTCATGTCATTTGAATTGTGAGTGGGTATATGTGCAATGTAAGTATCCCCTTTGTGGGGCTGGTTGCCACACATGTCACAGGTAATGGTTACAGAGCTTATGGCTGGGGATCTACATTGCACTCAGTATGTCCACACTACTGCTGCACATGTATGGCTACTAATACCTTTTGCCTGTCTATATGTGTATGTACCCATATATCTTATTTATTTATGTATATATATATTTATATATATATATATATATATATATATATATATATATATATATATATATATATATATATATATATATATATATATATATATACCTGCACATGATTGTCAATGTATGGATGTGTGTGCATATCTGTACCGTTGTAATGTGTAGCCGTTCAACATAGTACATTCCCTGCGGTACAATGGCGTATCTGCATGATATGTTACAGATATTGACCTGACATTTACAGGTGAAATGGATAACTGTTGGAGCATTTGTAGATGTGTTGTGGTGGGTCCTGCTGTCAAGTACTGCATGTGCTGGATAATGGATTGCACAGCATATCCGTTAGGGCTGGGGGGGTTACATAGCAGTAATTACCAGGTGTCCACTCATTTGTGCCCCCACCCCCATTAACTGTGCTCGTGGTCTGTTATGTAGTACAGAGTGGACCAGTAGTCCGTTCCCATGTGGAAATAATATAAACGTCTATCTGTATCTATATATATGTATATGTATATATATATATATATATATATATATATATATATATATATATATATATATATATATATATATGTGTATGTATATCTGCATAAGTATATATGTTACACCCCCATATATAGAGGGATAGAACTGTACACTGATATAGCTCTAGCTATGTATATATATATATATATATATATATATATATATATATATATATATATATATGTGTGTGTTTGTGTGTGTATGTATATATATATATATATATATATATATATATATATATATATGGATATATACACTGAACATATTACTCTATGTACAATTGCTGTTATATAGTTATTTGTGAGTCATACATGCATATATATATATATATATATATATATATATATATATATATATATATAGATATGTATGTATGTATATCTGCATAATTATATATGTTACACCCCCATATATAGAGGGATAGAACTGTACTTTGATATAGCTCTAGCTATGTATATGTGTCCATATATATATCTATATATATATATATATATATATATATATATATATATATATATATATATATATATATATATATATATAATTTATTTATTTGCATTTGTTAACCGGGTTGGTCCAGCTGGGTAAGAATTACCCTTTTTCAGTGGAGACCCGAGGGGAAAAGCTCCAAACAGACATACAAATAGAGACAAATTAACAATATTACAGAGGAAAACAATTTTATGGGTACAATGGATAAGAAAAACAAACAATGAAAGTTTGAGAATATGAGTAAGGTAGGCCAGAGGCATGCATGCAAAAGATTTATGAAAAGGTGTTCTGAGCAAGATCTCTGAATTAAGTTAAAGTAGGCAAATAAATGATGATTTAGGTGTGGAGTTAGTAGTGTGGGAGTTTTAGGTGGGAGCATGTGAAGAACATTCCCATTTGGAAGAGAGATGGGAGTGAAGCATGGATTTGAAATTGTTGTGGTTAGGTATATTACATAGTGGTGTGGGGAGATTGTTCCATAGTTTGGCTATAGTGTGGGATAGTAGTAGTTTACCAGTTGGGTGGATGGGTTTGTGTACATGCAGGAGGTTTTGGCCTGTGGATCTCAGGGTACGAGTAGGTGTGTAGGGTGTTAGAGATTTAGCAAGAGAGGGGCATTCTGCTGGTTTAAAGATGGGTTTGTGGGCTGCTGTAAGGTGTAGGTACTTTAGGTGGTTGTGGAGTTCTAGCCAGTTTAGGGTGTGTAGGGAGTGACAGTGATGGGAAGAGTTCTTAGAATTGGTTGCAAATTTGCAGATTTTGTTGTAACAGGCCTCAAGTTTAGCACGGAGTCCGAGTTGTAGGTTGGAGAATAGGGGAGCACCGTACGAGAGAGAGGGTAGAAGGAAGGTAGATGCAAGGGTATGACGGGAAGATGGAGTAAGGTAGTAGTTGTGTCTGTAGAGGAGGCCGATTTTCTGGTGGGTTTTTTTGATTGCTGAGAGGATGTGGGAGTCGAATTTTAGGTTTTCATCGATGGTAATGCCAAGTAGTTTGGTACTAGGAACGATTTCAAGAAGGGTGTTATTGTGGCTTTTGATGGAAAATTGGACTTTGTGGAACTGGGAAGTTTTAGTGGGAGTAAATATCATTAGCTTTGTTTTGTTGGCATTTAGGGCCAAGTGATGCAATTGCATCCATGATTCAATTTTGGAGAAGGCTGTTTGGGTATTAATAGAAGTTTGGAGGGGCAGGAAGCTGAGCAGATGATAGTGGAGTCATCTGCGTATTGGATGACTGAGGCTTCAGGGATGGAGAGGTGAAAGTTGTTAATGAATAAGTTGAAGAGCAGAGGGCCAAGTACTGATCCTTGGGGAACTTTTGTGGGTGTAGGTAAGAAAGGGGAGGTTGACTCTTTCCATTGTACAGCTTGCTGGTGCATGGAAAGGTAGCTGGAGAACCAGTCTAGGGTTGAGGGAGATAGATGCAAGTGTGAGAGCTGGGACAGGAGGAGGGAATGGGAAATAGTGTTGAATGCCTTTGAGAGGTCAAGAAAGAGAAGATACGTGTTGCAGCACATGTGCTAGGTTGACTGTTTCGAGGAAGGAAATGAGGGCTGTCATGGTGCTGTGGCCTGGGCGGAAGCCGTGCTGGGTGGGAGAGAGGAGTTTGTGCTGGATTAGGTAGGGCATGAGCTGGGAGTGGATGGCTTTCTCTAGAATTTTAGAGAGAGAGAGTATAGCTATGGGTCTGAAGTTGGTAGTGTCTGTGTTCTTACCACCTTTGTGGAGAGGAATTATGTATGCATAACGCCAGATGGTTGGTACATAGGATTCCTGAATGGATCTATTAATGAGGATGGATATGGGATAGGCTATAGATTCAGCTGATATTTGAAGAACATTTGCTGGAAAGTTGTCAGGGGCATTGCGGCATGGTTTTAGCTTTTGCAGTAGTCTTTTTATAGTATAGGTGGAGACAGGTTTAAGTGAGAATAGCGGTGGAGGAGGGGGTGAGAGAGGGTTTGGGGTGCAGGGTGAGGGGTTAGTAATGATGGATGGATTGGGGAAAGTGGAGGATAATTTAGCTATACAATCAATGAAAAATGTGTTGAAGTTAGTGGCCGTTTTAAGACTTGAGAGGTTGGGATTGGGGCAGGGGTTGGAAGTATTACCAGGGTTGAGTATTGAAGAGATGGATGTCCAGAATTTCTTTGGATTGTTTGAGTGTTTGTATTGCAGACTACTGTAGTAGTTTTTGCGATCTTTTGTTATTGACTTTTTGGCCAGGTTACGAAGATGTTTGTATTCTTGGAGGGTGGTGAGGTTTTTCTGTTTTTGGTGCAGTTTCCACTTTTTGTTTCTCTGAGTGATTATCAATTTAGTTTATATGTGTATGTATGTATACATATATATATATATATATATATATATATAGATATATATATACTGAACATATTACTCTATGTTCGATTGCTGTTATATGGTTATTTGTGAGTCATACATGCACACACACACACATACACACACACACACATATATATATATATAGATATATATATATATATATATATATATATATATATATATATACCTATAGCTGTCTATCTCTCTACATTCACAGATGTATAGCTGTCCATATGTCTATGCATGTTCAGCCTATATGTTTGGCCTGTACCTCATTCTCTTGGCAATTGACATGGATGACCTTAGGACTGAGGTCAGTCATTCATGCCGACACGTACGTATTTCAGACGTATCATCTACAGCAATATATGTGTTCTACCACATATAACTGTGTAACTTGCAATGTTTTAAGTGTATTAGAGCAGGATATGACAGATATCCCTATATGTACCCACATTATGGTGCACTATGTCCGGGATTCATGCATTAAGAGGTTGTGTGGTGTGTTATTACTACATTTCCTGTGCTGTTGACTGATTGTGCTGGATGATATGTATGTGACATGAGTGGTTATGTACATCTGCGATGGTTTAATGGTAAATCACGTAGTGTATGATGTGCAGCATCCCGGGTGTGGGCCTTCCAGAGGCTGTATATTGTGTTTCAGGGCAGAACACCAGCTGTCTGATACAGAGTGAGTTAGGGACATTTGAGCGGTCGTATGCGGGTGTGCATGGTATTGCGCAGAGCTAAGCAATCCTAACCTTGGGTTGCATTTGCTTACACTCAGCTACCATTTACTTAGCTCAATCTATGTAGGCAATGGCAACACTCACATCTGCTCTGAGTTACAGCACCAAATATACAGACCCAACTGATATTGCCAACATCCTGGCAAATAGGTTCAGTGCTAACTTTACCCCCCTCTCTCACCCCCTAAAGAGCCCATCTCTATAACGGAAGAATGCAAAGTTCCTGTAATCATGGCTGCACAGGTAAAAACCACACTCTCCAAAGCCAAGAACACAGCATCCATGGGACCAAACAACATCCCAGGCTGCATTCTACAAAAACTATAGAATGAACTGGCACCCCACTTAAGTACCATGTTCAATCATAGCCTCACCTCAGGCTTTGTGCCTGCTGAATGGCACACAGCAATGGTTATCCCACTCCACAAGGGGTAGCCACCACGGACCCTGGGAACTACCGCCCCATTAGCCTGACGAGCCTGGTCTGCAAGGCCATGGAACGTATCATCATGGAACTTATAAACAAAGACATTGGTAATCTCCAAACTCTGGATCCCACCCAGTTCAGGTTTGTAAAAGGCAGATCATGTCTCCTAAACCTGATAGATTTCTCTGAAGCAGTCACCAAAGCCGTAGACAAGGGTAAGGTGGTTCACATAGCCTATCTAGAGCTTGCCAAGGCTTTCAACACCATCCCCCACTCTGGAATTGTAGATAAACTCACTAAACTAGGTATAAATCCCTATGTCACAAGATGGGTTGCCAACTGGATCACTGACAGAACCCACACTGTGAAAGTAGCAGACTCCAAATCCGACTTCAGACCAGTGACAAGTGGAGTACCGCAGGGTTTAGTCCTGGGTCCTCTCCTGTTTGGTATCTACTTCTCTGAAGTACAGGCTAACACAGAATGTCTTTTGCTAACGAAGTTTGCAGATGAATGCAAACTATGAGCCATAATCGAAACTCCTAACGATCTGGACATCCTACAAAAGGGCCTCACTGAGACAGATGCCTAGTGTCAAAGCCATGGCCTCAAGGTCAATGCCAAAAAGTGCATTGCCATCCCTTTTGGTAAAAACTCTGTAACCATGAACTACAACATAGGCGGTAGCATACTTAACACTGAAAGTGTGATAAGACACCTCGGGACACAGGTGGACAGTAGTCTCTCCTTTGATAATCACATCGCCACAGTAGTCAGGAAATCCTTCTACGTGGCACACCTCATCACAAAAGGTTTATCATCCAGAAAAAAAGAGGTCATTGTTCCCTTCTACTCATCACTCATTAGACCCATTATAGAGTACAATGCCCCTTTTGGTATGTACCTCACAAGACATCTACAACAACTGGAAAGGCTGCAGAAATACCTCACAAAGAGGATTACCGGCCTCAAACAGATGCCCTACGCAGACCGTCTCAAAAAGCTCCATCTTTACTCCATTGCATATCGCCTACTCAGAGGTGATCTCTGCCTAAAATACAAAGCTATGTCAAACCCAAAGCTGTTGGAGATGCTCCACTTAAAGAAATCCCAATCCCTCCGAGCTACATGCTCTAGGGACCTAAACCTTGTCACCACAATAAACAGAACATGCCGGAGGGATAGATTCCTGTCCCAGAGACTTCCTATACTCTGGAATAAACTACCTATCTATATCAGACAAAGCTCCTCATTAGCACTCTTCAAGAAAAATCTTGATGATTGGATGGGAAATAGGAAATTCACCCCGGGGATTACCTCTGTGGCTCTGCTCGACAGTGGCACAGGAAAATAATTTTCTTGGGTGGCAAAAGCCAGGGTACCTTTTTGGCTGGGCTTGTATAGGCCCCAGGGCTGACAGCCTAGTACCTACCTATGAACCTATGCTTACCCCTGCGCGAATACACGTACACACACTTACACACTCTTACAACTGCTTATCCATGCATGCTACTGCTGTTACAAGCTTACTCATGCTTACTAGTGCCTTAGTCATTATGAATCTTCACATGTGAATTTAAGGCAGTACTCCTGTGCAAATATAAATGTTACTTAGTAGGTTATACAGCACAACGATGTTAACATCCAGATACCACATGGAAAATAGGATGTGCTGCAGTGGGACTTGACCCGGGAATGCGTGCGCGTTAGGCGGATGCTCTGGCCACTACATTATAGCTGTTTTGCTTTGTTTGCATATGTCTGCCATAATGACATACACATGTTCCATTCTCCCAACCCCCATAGCTCCATGTACACAGCATCCATCCATTCCTCGGTTGCTAGCCCTGCCATACCACACCTCCACACATTTTCCTGTCTGCACGTCTCGGTACACCTCCAGTATACTGTCTCCACCCAAGTGTCTGCAGGCTCTTCATCTGTTTAGTTCATGTACATACCAGCCTCCCCTTGATCCTTTTCCTATACTGGTGGTGACATCAATGTAACCCACAACTGTTGGTACATCCCACCAGGGATGGACCTGTTGTTGTGTCAAGAGTAGACCTAGCTGGTCTACAGTGTTACTCCCACTGGTAGAATCCTGCCAGGGTATTGTGTAGCAGCGGTTTTGCTCACACACCTGGTCAGCCTCATCTCCCAGTTCCACAGAACCAATGCCCCAGGTGTGACATACTGTGCATGATGCACGCTCACATGCCCCCACGGTGTGCACCGTATATCATTATTCCCTTCGGTATTATGCAGTACTACTTTTCTCACAGTATGATTGGACAGGCACTGTTCTTTGCTGCACATAGACTGCTCATAATACTGTGGTTGAGCAATGGACACATGTTCTGGTATTAATCTACACACTTATATACATTTCCTATACTGTTGGATGCCTGTGCTGGATGATGTGTTTGTGATCACAGCAGCTGAATGTGTATCCGCCATGGCTTAGTGGAACTCGTCTACTATAGTGTGCAGGGTCGGGAGTTTGCAACCTGGCCAGTGCAGATTATTTTGTTAATGGCCACAACAGCTGTTGGCTACAGAGTGACTAAAGCACTGTAGAACATTTGTAGGTGGGTATGTGCTTGTTTCCGTGAAGCACAGCATTACTGACCTCTGGTTGCGGCGTCTTGCACTCAATTTAACCTCTACATTGCTTCACCAGTGTGGTACTCGCATACCGGCGGCCAAACAGGCTTACATCCTCTTGCTCCCGCATACACACGCACAACATCTTGCATTTTGTTCACATCTGTCAACCGGGACACTTGGACTGTATGCTTGTCCATTGTCAGTGGTGGCCTGGGGTGTAGAGCTCCACATTGACCCCAGCTACGTATCCCAATTAATACTGGGGTGTTCAAATTCATAGAGGGTAACAGACATAACATAGCTATGTCCCCCATTAATTATGCTTAGTTTACGTTAAACTGTCAGTATTATCCATGCTTAGGTCAGGTTTACATGTCAGGTATGACTGTTGACAAAGGTCAGTTTAAGGTGAGGTTGGATTCCTGTTTCACAGGTCTGGATAAGTTACATGCAGGTATTCGGGGTTGGTGTAGTTATTCCATACCTGTGTGGTACAGTAGAGGTGAATAGCTAAGGAGTAGGTAGGTAGGTAGGTAGTGGGGGTGACATTGTAACTATATAGTAGCCCATAGGTATAATTGGATGGGGAGCAATAGGGAAGTTATGTTGGGATTTGTATGTGAGATAGGACAAGAGGTGTCGGTATCACTAGTTGATGTAGTGGTATAGAGTGTGAGGTGGGGGGAGGGTTTTGCAAGGTGGTGAGCCTGTGCTGCTCCAGGTGTGCTTGTGGTGTTCCTTCATATGTTAGTTGCATGTGTCCTGTGGGTCACCTGTGATACTACATGTGGGTTGGGGTTCCAGATACTGGAAATATAGTGAGGGAAGAGGGTGTCACCTACGTGTACCAGTAGACATTAATAGAAATGGAACAGGGGCTGATAGGTACGTGGTGTGCATGGGGCACAAAGGGGGGTATTAGTAGGGGGATTATCCAGGGATGTGCAGGATGGCTGCAGGGAAGGTCCACAGCTGGCCATGTTGTCTATGACAACAGCTGTACATATGCACTGCATTTGGTGTTTGCTTTGGACACTCACACCCCCTGGGCGGGAGTGAGGACTAAAATAATACCTTGTGATGCTATTACATCAGCTTACATGCCTACAGTGGGGTGTTGTGACC
>NC_056735.1:940244244-940271744 GCF_019279795.1 Protopterus annectens
CTGTATATTAATATGAACTTATCACATGTAACTATTACTGCTATTCCATAATATCTGCTTTTAGAAAACCATGTTAATTGTGATGTCCCTTAGTACAACTGGTTAAGCAGTATGGCAAAACGACTGCTGTTATCTTATGTTTGGGTTCAAATCTCAGCATAGCCCATTACTGGGGGTGATTCATGTAATATTGTATGTCACATATAGAGGATCTACATTTATTTAATAACTTATACATACAGATTTTTACACATATGGCATAGCCATAGTGCATCGATGGCTATAGTGCTTAGGCCATGTTTGAGTAGGGTCTATGTTTAACCTTCGAATATTTCCATCGAATGGCTAAACATCGAACCCTAACCATCAAATGTTTATTCATGCAACACTAATCGTAGAATGTTCATTCAATTTAAGTTCATTTTTTTCACTAGGGAAAGTACCTAGTTATCCAACACTTCCCCATCTCGCAAAACGCAGCATTCAAACCTAATCATGTCATGGGGCTTCACCCCCACACCTCCTACATTCCCCCCAACTATATATACCAACTCTGAGACTGCACTATAGTGGGAAAAAGGGCAGATGGGGAAGTGTTGACCAACTAGTTACATTCTGTTTACTGAAATGAATGTTTGCTAAATGAACGTTCGATGGCTAGGGGGTCAATGTTTAGCCGTTCAATGGAAATGTTATTCAACGGTTAAACATAGACATGTTTGACTATGCATTTCTCCATTATCCACAAAGCTTCTAGAAATGTCATACCTCTGTAGGTGTGACTGCAGAGTAACACATACACTAGTAAACTATAAAGTTTAAAATTCACAACACTGGTTTATAATCTGTGACCAATAGAGGCCATCATGGCTGAAATATGTGAGTCTTGTAAACATGAAATATGTGTGAGTCTTGTAAACACAGTGCAAGTACAAAAAGACTGTATCTGTAAGTCTTATACTGCTTTGTAACTGTAGGGTTATCACTGTTTGTGGAGATGTGTGGGTCTGAGCCGCACGTTTGTACACTGATTCTATGCACTTCCCTCCCTCCCTCCCTCCTATAATCCCTTGCGCTGTTTAAAATGCCAATCTTGCATTTGGCACCTTTCTCCTTGCTCTGCATTCCACTATTCTGCAGTTACTGCATTTTGTCTGTTGATGTATGATCACCACTTCTGGTAGTTAGACCCAGGGTAGACTAGCATAAGACATGTCTTTCTTTCCACACCTAACAGGACATAACATAAGAGTTGTTTTGTTGCACTACTCTAAACAGTGGTGTTGTATACAACATGACAATTAATAAAACAACAAATAAAGATAGGAGGACACTAAGTTGGTTGCCTGTTATGAAGGGCCTATATTCTTAATTGGATCGCTCCAATTGGTATCTCTGTTGTGTTATAGTCTCTGCAAATATTATGTTGTAACTGCCCAACTTAATCTCGGCGGTTATTTACAATTGCAGTACTTACAGCAAATGCTATAAAAATAGATAAAGTTGGTTCTATAGATAACTACTGGTGTTTACACAGTAACTTGTAACTTGACTGTGAATTTAAGTATTTTCCCAGTAATATATAACCTGACTGTGAATTATGGCCTATTCCAGCTGAGCTGAACGACACTGAGCAATTTGGGTTTTTAAGTATGCTTTTGGATTTCTGTTAACTGCTCCTTATGTATGCCACTGTTTCATAATTTCTATTTGTTTTTCTGCAATCAGAATGCATTTGGGTACAATTGTGGTCAATTATCACTAAGCGTACTTCCAACTGCACTCCTGGCCTCTGTAGATTAGTAGCTCCTGTACTGTATTTAGTCTAACAAAAGCTCAACCATTACTGTAGTTTTAGACTAACTGCTATAACTGAGTTAACCACTAATCTTCAGTGTTGCATATAACCCTCCTGTTGCCTGCCTATAACTATTTGGTTATCAGATGAGCTGTGTATTCCTCCCTAGTTGAAATCTACCTCCTTTTTTTTGCTTGCTTTGTATGTTACACTTCTGCCAGCATGCTACAATCTTTGAGTTATTTGCACACTTGCAATTGTAGTGATAGCTTATGTCCCCCACCTCATTATACAGCTTTCTCGCTGAACCCCTATTCCCATATACAGCAGCAGGGATATATGCTTCAAACACTTAACAATTGTGTTGCTGTTTGATTTTTTCTGCTTTTAATCACTACTCATGTATGGAAATATTAGCATTACTACTGTCTACAGTGAATAAATGCTCAGTATAAGATTATGTTATTAACCCATCTGTGAATAGTACTACTCTCTTACCCCTCTCTTTCTTTCTCATCTCTGTATGCCACAACTACTTTACTCCTAGCACTACTGCCTATATTCTCCCACTTCTCTATAGTCTCCTGAACTCCACAATCTGCCTCTTCCTGATAATATTTTTAACCCCCAATAATCCACTCCATCTCCTGTTTTTCTTTTTTTATTTTTTAGGTGCTATGCCCAACTTCCCAACCTTCTACTAAGCTGCTGACCTGCCTGTACCTCAAGAATGAAACCTGCATGTTGTTCCATAGGTCCATAGGTTCATAGGTGTGTTCTAGGCTAATAGCCCTAGAGCCTTTACAAGCCTAGCCCATAGGATTACCCTGGCATCATGCCATCTGACCTTAGTTCCCAGTGCCTCTGTCAAGTAGAGCTACTGGAGTGATCCCCGGGGTGAATTTTCTATTTCCCATCCATTCATCAAGATTTTTCTTGAAGAGGGCCAGACTGACTTCCCTGGCTTCTTGTACCCATGACTTCTATCAATGACTTTCGCCAAGCTTAATGTATGTACTCATGGTAGCCAGTAGCAACTTTTTATTTCTGTTTTATTGTAACTGCTCCCTGTACATCACCAGTCCATAGTCTAGCCCTTCTCCCACATCTTATTTCAGCCAAGGGCCCTGTACCCTTTGATACAACCCTGCTCAGGATACTGACTCATCTCATTTGTCTGCCTAACATCTCATTTTAGTTTCCCTCTTACTCTTACCTACCTACTACTTCCCATTACCTATGTTAACACCTTACTCAAACTCCCCTCTGTTATCCCTGCAGTCTCTCTTCTGCCTGTCTCACCCATATCGTATCACATGTTAGTGAACTTCCTCCTACCCCTTTCTCCTTATCTTCTCACTTTTATCTTCCTATCACACTAAACTATACTATTTGTCACCATCTCCCATTCTTTCACACAATACCCCATCTTACAGTGTAACCCTGCCATTCCTAATCTCACCCTCACTCTATAACACCCCCTGAACTCAGTGTTACAAAATAAAACTTTTCAGCCATTCTCTATCTACCCCCAAGTGTAAGTTAAGAACCTCTAACCACTACTTATATTACACTAAACAAAATCTTCCTCTTTTAGCCCTCCTGCTAAATGTAGACATCCACCCCAATCCTGGCCCATGTCCTACCACTAGCCCAAATACCACTAATTCACCTACTATAAATCAACACCACTCCTCTCCAACAAAACACATCTCTATCTACTTCATCAGCCTAATCAATAAAATTACTGAGTTACACGCTTGGATAGCTCACCATTATCCTCACATCCTAATACTCTCTGAAGCTTGGCTCAAACCTCATATCTCAAATTCTGAAATTCTTCCCCCTGGCTATAACATCTTCCATCAAGACAGACTCACCAAAAAAGGGGAGGTGTTATTCTGTAGTCAGTGTTACTTAACCTCTCCCCCTCTCCTTCCCCATCCCCGACTTTAATCCTGCCAAGCTTATCATTCACAACTGTCACCTTAATCCACACAAAAAAGTGCTATTGTTATCATTTATATTCCTCCTGGCAACAATACACCTATCCTAGAATCCATTTTCTCCTGGATATGCCACCATTTACCCTGCAAGACAATCATACTGGGGGATGTCAACATTGATTGGACTAAACTGACACTAAATTCTCCTACTCTTAGTATCAATATCTATGGTTTCAGTCAATCATTACAACCAACACACATATTAACAAAAATACTTCTTCAACCCTTGATTGGATACTAACATCCAACCCTAATCACTACCAGAATCCTACCACTATACCTGACTCAATAAGTGACCACCTCCCAACTTCATTCAAAGGCTGTCCTCCCACACCACCAAAACTCACCTCTGCAGGGATTGCCATAACCTGGCCAGCTTTAATGAGGAAACATTTAACAACCTACTCTCTCCAGTTAATTGGTCACTCTTCTACGACCTTCCTCTAAGTAATGCTATTCTTGAGTTCAACAATACTTTCCTCAATATACTTAACACTCTAGCACCTGTTAGAAAAATCAGAGTCAAAGCAAATCCTGCTCTCTGGCCACCAAAGATACCCTCTCCACATTGAAATTCAGGCAGTACTTGGAAGCAATGGTCAAAGTTGAAATCCTCCTCTCTCCTCCTTAAATACAAGTAGCTAAGAAATCTCACAAAAAACACATTATTCAGGACAAGAAAAAAAATTCTGTTAAGAAGCCCAAGCTACACACCACTCAAACCTTAAAACATTTTAGCACACTATGAACAAGATTCTTCAACCAGGGAAGACAACTACTCCTAACCTTTCCCCAATAAATCACCTCCTGAAACTGCCATTGTACTTGACATTCACTTCATGGAGTCCATCCATAAACTAAATCCCCCTGTCAAAAAACAAACACAATTCCGCACTAACCCTGGCACCTGTCTCCCCTCTGCCTTTTCCTTAAAACCCATCTCCACTGCCTACATAAAACCCCTCTTACTGAAACTCAAACCTTGTTCCCCATTCTTTGACAACTTACCTCCACAATTTCCCAGACTTGCAGCTAATACTATTGCGTATCCCATCTCTATCCTTATAAACCACTATATCAAAGAATCAACTGCCCCCGATACCTGGAAATCCTTCTATACCATTCCCCTTCACAAAGGAGGTAGCTCCACAGATCCCGCCAACGTTTAACCCATTGCTATCCTCTCACCTCTCTCAAAAATTTTAGAGAAATGTATTCATAGATAACTTCTCAAATACCTACTCCAGGAAAACCTATTGACCCCCTCCCAACATTGCTTCAGGCCTCATCACAGCACCTCCACAGTCCTTCTATCCTTCACCCAGCCTGTTGCAGAGGCTATATACAACAATAAACTTTTGTCATGCCTTTTCCTAGACCTTTCCAAGGTATTTGACACCATCTCCCACCTTAAGCTCCTATCTAAATTATCCAATCTCAACCTCTCCTCCTCCCAGTCTTATGTGGTTCTTTAGCTATCTTAACAACAGACTACAATCGGTTAGATGACAAACTTCCTGCTCTCCTTTCCTATCTATCCAAACATGAGTCCCTCAAGGATCCATTTTAGGGTGCCTACTCTTTAACATCTTTACAAACAATCTACACTCTGCCTACTACACATTGTCATTGATTCAGTATGAAACAGATTCTACCCTTGTTACCTGCTCTGACAACCTCACTGACCTTCATACTCTCACTCATAGTTCTTTAAACATCATTGAACACTGGCTGATCAATAACCAACTCATCCTTAACCCTAAAAAAATAAATTACTTCTTTTCCTTCCTAAAACTATGTCCAGGCTTAGTGTCTCCATCTGTATCTCTCCCCTAGACAACACTGTCATACAGACCGACTGCCACACCAAACTCCTAGGTATGACAATAGACAATTAACTAAAATTCGACCTGCATATCTAATATTAAATAAAAAAATCAAAAACTCGGTTTACTGTACAGAAACAAAAAATATCTAACCACTACCTAGAGGACATCTCTTGCCCAAGTCTACCTCCTCCCCTGCCTACTCTACTCATCCCCTATATTTACCCACCTCCAAACCAACCTTGTAGCCAAACTTGAACAAACTTACAACCAAATTGCTAGATTTGCTTGTGACCTCCCCTACAAATCTCACCACTGCCTCACTCTCAAACTACATTGGCTTCAATTCCTTTAACTACTCCAACTATTTCAGTTATAAATGGCCCATTCACTAATTAACAAAAGCAAAGACTCCCCTTCTCTGTCCACTCTTATATCCCTCTATATAACTACACATCCATTCTGTAGTCAGAACAATTCCTACTCAACACCAACAAACCAAACAAATCAATTGGCAGATTGATCTATAAATGCTCAATATCCCATACTTGGAACAAACTTCCCAGTAATATACATTCTATCAAATCTACCTTACTCTCCAAAAAAGAACTAAAAAACTAGCTTGCAACTACACCTTCCTGCTCTTGCCACCACCCTGCCTAACTCACACTCTCTCATTATGTCCTTAACATGCTCTCCTTCCTTAAGAATATTTAATAAATAATGTATATCTCTTACTCTACTGAACAGCTGTTTTCTTAATTCACTATCTTAAGAAACTATAGTAATTACTGTACATCCTCTCTCATATGACTAAAGTGTTGTAAGCTTTTGTTCACCCTCTTTTTCCCTCCAAATATTTTCTTACATCTCTTCTACCTCTTTCTCACTTCTCTCTTCCATCCATTCCCTAACTGTCTATTTCTACCTCACTCCCAATACTTTTATTCTTCACCTATCTGTTAAATCCTACAAGTTCTAATCATGTATATTTTCTGGTTTTATTTGATATGTTAATAAGAAAACAATAATCATTTTTTATCTTCTGTATAAAACTTTCACACTGTTATCTTCTGAATTTTCTCCTTCTTTGTATCTGTTGATTTGTATATTGTACATATGTCTGCCATTGCATGCTGTTTATATTTCTAGTATTGTTAAAATATTTGTATTCTTCCTTTTATGTGGAGCTTTTCTCCTCGGGTCTCCACTGAAAATGGGTCATTGTCCCAGCTGGTCTAACCCAGTTAACAAAAGACAAACAAACAAGCAAACAAATAAGTAAATACATAAATAATTCCTTTACTAGCTATTTATTATTTAAAAGTACATTCTATTGTTTTTTGCAGACTATGACAGTAAAACTCAGTGTGCTAATACATGATAGTTTTATCATGTGGACTTTTGAAACATTAAGAATTGTGTTATGTCATTTAGCTAAGATGGTTAAGCAATAGGTCTCTATAATTTTTTTGGCCTATGTGTTGGTTCAAATCTCAATGCAAACTGTTTTAGATGATATATTGGCAGTTATGCATTTCCTGTTGAGCAACACATATGGACATCTATACTTGGTTAGTAAGTTATATTATAATTAGAGATTTTATACATATAGCTGAGCTGAGACCTGAAATGCAGCAGTACTGGTATGTTTTCATAACTAATGATTGTGGTTCTATTACTCTGTACATTTTCTTCTTCCACATGAGGTGTGCATTCTGCAGACACCATAGTTCTAATTTTAGATCTAATTGTTGTGAACAGTTTTTTTGCATGTAGCATTAGATCAGCTGTACCAGATGTAATACACATTTTGCATTATTCCGGGCAGCTGAAAAATTCAATAGTTGGTGGTAGCTGAGATTATATAAGTGAATGGTGCAGAATACCATGGTGTACCTGGAATATAGTATTAACATAACAATGGCCAGCTACACATTATTACAGTTTATAATTAGTTAACACTTAACATCAGACATTAGCATGATATGGTCTTACAGTAGGACAGTCAGTCCTGGTGAGATTTGAACTGATGATCCCTGGTTTATAAGGCAGTGGTCTATCCTCTTAGCTACAGAGCCACACAGGTCATACAGGACACAGGAGACCATGATGTCCCAGAGGTCAGAGGGAGATATGTATATTCTCCCTTTGTAGCTGTACCTTCTAGGAAAATCATGCCATTATAACACTGTGACAATTGTTTCCATCAGTAGGACCATGTGGGTGGCACTTGTCAGATGGTACTGCTAATCTTGATAATATAATATTATCACTACAACATTTACACATAGTCAAGCACAGACATATTTTATAACAAAAAAAACATAATGGTACAGATGAAAACAACAAAAAGTATCTTAAAATACTTAAAAGATTTTAATAAGTGCTTTCGTCTCTCATTAAATGAACTTTATCAGACTAATCAATAATAAAAAGAAACAGATTTAAATATCCTGCCAGGAATCCTGTGTGATCACAGAATAATAAAAATGTCATTATATAAACCCAATTATCCCCATCTTGTAGATTAAACAACTATAAAATAAAAATAAAACAATTGTAATTTTTACAATCCATATCATGACCAGTCATCTTTCCAAAGCTTTTAACTTTAATAAACAATAAATTGAATAGTAATCATTAAGCTCAGGGAAATTGTAAGTTTTCAGCCTCAGATGCCAAGTAAGCTCATTTTTATCTAAAAGTAGTGTCCAGGGACCATCCCTTATTTCATCAGTAACTTGATCAATTATTTTATATTTGAATTCATGTCCGGGGTTTAGTGAAATATGTTTAGCCAAGGCATTGTGTAGAAAAAGTTTCCTAATATTATATTGGTGTTCATAGACTTATTCTTTAAATTTACTTTCAGTTTTTCCAATATAAAAACTTTGATATGCCTGGCATTTCGCTAAACATATCACTCATTTAGAGTTACAATTGAATCTTCCATTCATTTTATAAATATTGTCCCTAATCTTAAAGGTGTCACCCATATCAATGTATTTACAATAGGGGCAAGAGCAGCATTTGAACATCCCTAGGGTCTTTGCTCTAATTTTAGTACCCCTCTCTAAAATATCTTTGTATTGGACCCCTGTCTAAAAATCAGTTTTGGTCTATCAGGTATTTTCCCTCTAATATATACATCCTCCTCTAAAATAGACCAGTTCTACAATAAAATATCTCTTATAGTTTCTGAATCTAAACTAAATTTAGTGACAAAGCCTGTACTATAACAGGCTATTGCTGACTTTGAGCTAGGGATAAAAGAGTTGTCCTCTACCAATCTACCCACTGTGGAAGGTGACACACCATTAACCTGCTCATTACCATTTAGAATTGAAGTAAAATGACCTGTCAATCTCTTATTACATACTGCCTCAATCAACTCATCCACTAGATTCAAGGGATAACCTTGTTTTAAAAATATATCTCTGAATGTATTACATTAAGTCAAAAAGTCAATGTCTAAAGAAATCATTCTTGATGCACGTACTAACTGGCCTTCACTACAGATCTTTTTTAATGAAAAGGGTGTGAAGTAGAGAAATGTAAAAATGTATTAGAATAGGTGCTCTTCCTAAAAATCCTAGCAATATATTTACTATTGGGTCTGTCTTTTACCAATAAAACATCCAAAAAAGATATCCTGTCCTGATCAAACTGGTACATGAATTCAAGAAAGGAAGTAGTGTTACTGATATAATTAATAAAATCAATGATTGTATCACAACCACCCCTCCAAATAATAAAAATGTCATCCAAATAGCATGTATACAAGCAAATCTGATCACTAAATGTTGCATTATTCAATAAAAATTCATATTCCTAACAGGCCATTACAATATTAGCAAAACTGGCACGACAATGTGATCCCATTGCCATATCACTTTTTTGTAAAAAATATTTACTATCAAAATAAACAAAGTTGTTACTCAAAATAATACCCAATAACTCTTCACATAAGCTGCTGTCAGCTGACTTGGCCCCTTTCTGAAATAAAAAAAAATATGACACCCAGTGGATGCCTAATTCTTGAAGAATAACAGTATATAGGTGTCGTGCATCCACAGTCAATAATATGTCGTTATGCTGAAACTTCAAATAATTAATACATTTCAGAAAATTCCAAGAATCCTTACAGATATGTGACTCACTTTCCAAAAAATATTTAAGTTTTCTATCCATAAATTTGGCACAAGCGTAGATGATGGAATTCCTACCGTCAACTGTAAGATGCAAAGGTGGGTCACACAAGTTCTTGTGAATTTTAGGAATTCTGAAAATAACAGGGGTCAGTGGAACAACCATATTCAAATAATTAAATAAGCCCATGTCAATATGTGCATCAATAAAAAAATTATTAAGATGAGATTTCACCAATTGATAAGCACCATTCACTTGGTTCAAATAAACTGATTCATAATTGTCAGATTCTAAAATCTTGAGCATGCTAAAATTATAATCAAAATTATCTGTAAAAACTAACTCACCCCCTTTGTCCAGCTTCATCACCCTGATATTTTGGTCTTTCAAAAAATCAAGAGCATTATATTCAGCTTTATTCAAATTATACATATTTTACTACCAAAACTATTTTCTATCATTGCTCATATGAACATCTCACAAATTTTCTCATATAACAGGAGAACCAGGTGAAGTGGTGGGTTAAATATACTAGCAATCCTAAACTCATGATTAACTCTCAAGTTATCAACCAACAACATTTTTAAGTTCAACTTACATAAGAAAATTTTAAGATTCAGAAGAAATGAAGTCAAATCCACTCAAGCTGAAGGAATGAATGCTAATCTCTTGGACAGCAACTCAACCAATTCACATTCAATGTGAAAATTAGAGTAATTATAAACCTTAAAATTGCCCTCATGGTTAGTAAATAAATTAAAATTATTAGTGTCTGAACTTAAAATCACTGGGGGCGAGCCTAGAGTTTCTTCAATTAACTCTGTTGGTCGTTGGCCTTCCATGTCTGTTGATTATAATGGGATCTGCCCTTGGAGTACCATTGGTTCCTCCACGAAGGCATGTAAAAATCCTGACTTTTGGATTGGTTATTCACTGGTTTCGATTTGACTTGTAATTAGTTGTGATCTTGTTGACATCCTCTAATTCGTTCACTGCTTCTCAGAGGTGGATTTTCTTCTTGATTGATGGTTGGCTTGTAACAAGGTTTATTGTGCTCTACATCATGGAGTTATGATGTTTAATGATTATATCCATTTGTTAACCAAGTAAGCTCATTGGACACACAGTCCCTTTTCAGGAGCAATGTCTGGTTAAGTGACATTCTCAAGGTCACACAGCAAGCAAATGAGGACTAAGGGAGTCCAACCCTGTACCACAGGAACTGCAGCTCACAGCCATAACCCTCTGTACCAACTGTTAGACAGTGTACTGATTATACCATTGTGCATCATCAGACCATTCACATTTAAGCTTGCATACGCATCGTGCTGGCTAACACTAAGACCATATTTCTCTTGCCGATGATGCCCACTGTGCACATAGGCTAAACCAAGCTTGTTCCCAAGAACAACAATCATGTGACTTTAGCAGATGTAGAAATTAACAAATAGTCTGTTAAATGTGGTTTAAACTGCTGGCAGGATTGTGTACAACACAACATGAATATTTATATCAGTGCCTGACACTAGGGCTGTTGCAGTTCTGAGAATAATATTCCTTTGTCTGTAGTACTGATTTTATGTGGGACAAGTAGATCACAGAGATCTGGCTCCACATAATACATCATGCTATATGGGTTGGCATATATATGGTCTGGACATAATGTCATACACTGGTACAATTGTGCCAGACCAACACTTGCTAAGAGTACACATGCACCATTACCCAGGTTACACTGCTCTTTTAGGACACCCTCAAGGACTTCATGCTTATAATTAAGTTTTAGGGGGAGCAGTTCCCACTAGAAATTTCCATACTGGGTTCTGGTTACAGGACATGTAGTAGCACATCCTTTACCCTGCCATTCTGCGTACAGGTTACAGGACATGTAGTAACATGTCCTTTGCCCTGCCATACTGTGTACAGGTTGCAGGACAAGTAGTAGTACAACCTTTACCCTGCCATACTGGGTATGGGTTACAGGGCATGTAGTAGGACATCCTATACCCAGTCATACTGTGTACAGGTTGCAGGACATGTAGTAGCATATCCTGCCATACTGGTTACATGTTACAGGACATATAGTAGCATATCCTTTACCCTGCCATACTGGCTACAGGTTTCAGGACGAGTAGTAGCACATTGTTTACCCTGCTATTCTGGGTGCAGGTTACAGGACATGCAGTAGCACATCCTTTACCCTGCCATACTGGGTGCTAGTTACAGGACATGTAATAACACGTCCTTAACCCAGCCATTCTGGGTGTAGGTTACAGGACATGTAGTAGGACATCCTTTACCCTGTCATACTGTGTACACATTACAGGACATGTAGTAGCACATCCTTAAACCTTCCATACTGGGTACATGTTACAGGACATGTAGAAGCACATCCTTAAACCTTCCATACTGGGTACAAGTTACACGACATGTAGTAGCACATCCTTTACCATGCGATACTGGGTACAGGTTACAGGACATGTAGTAGCATATCCTTTACCCTGTCATACTGGGTACAGGTTACAGGACATGTAGTAGCATATCCTTTACCCTGCCATACTGGGCACAGGTTTCAGGACATGTAGTAGCACATCCTTTACCCTGTCATACTGAGTACATGTTACAGGACATGTAGTAGCTCATCCTTTACTGGTTTACTCAGACATACCAGATAATGGAGTATCGTGTTCAATTTGGAATGCCAAAAATGAAATGACCAAACTGCAAAGGATAAAACATTAGTTCCAGAGACACTCAACCTCAGGCAAATGGAGTTCTCTTCTTCCAGAAGTTGTATAAACCCAGGGTTTAGTAGGGAGGTTGTGTAAACCCAGAGTTTAGTAGCTAAGGCTTATAAATACTTGAAGTTAACGTGTTTTGCCCTTCTGAGTTTGATGGGGAGGGTTTGTCCTCTGCAAAAACAGGTACAGAAACAGCTGCACTTATTAACCTTATTTTATTGTATTCAAAGTTATTGTATTTCTCTTCCATCATTTCTGTTCTAGTCATTTTGCATCTGAGATGATCTGTTGTCATAGAATGTGGTTAACTCCTATATATCTGCTTCACTGTGTGCCTTATGATTTTATTAGACAATTGTTAAATTTAAATTATTGGCTTATCTGATTTGTGAGATGCACTATCTACAATCAGTATGCTTAAGACTTCATTGTTATAATCCTGTTTCAAAAAGGGTGGATATTTTTTCTGCATGTTCACAAAAACGTTCATAATATAATGTGTGTCGCAGACATTTGGCTATGACACACACACATAAAACTAGCCTACACTTGAGACGAATTGTGGGCAACAGCACAGACTCTAGGTAGTACCTATTTTGAGAATAGTTGTATTTACCAACTACATCACCTGTGGTGTGCAGTATCAACTAGATAGGAAAACATGGATCATAGACTCCCTGCCATCTCACAGATAGCCACCTGATGGTGTAAAATTGGATCTAGCTGATTTGGACATGTTGACTAATATTGCCAATTGGCATGGGCATTTGCTTGTGATAAGTCGGTTGAGGGCTGGCCTACTCTGACCTACACCAGGCACCCATCCAAATGCTGGAAAGTGTGCCTGCCATAAAGTCCAGCAGCTCCAGATCAGTAAGCTTCTCACCACCTAATGTCCAGTTGCACACCCAGTGCCCACCTACCCAAGTTGGGTTACCTGTGATAGCTGTATTGATTGAAAGCTGGATGTACAATTGATCAGCCTGCCAAATATGACCTAAGGGTTGCTACACTTAAATAGCTTTACTGACAGGATGCAGCATGGAAGTAGATGCCATAATGCTAAGTAGGAGAGTAGACAACATGTGGAAATTGTGATGAGGGAGATTCTTCTGAAGACAGTAAGGGATGTCATCAGAATTAACAATACACTCATGATGATCAGATTCCAGAGTAAAATAATTCATGTCATTTGCTGGAATGTCCAGGATATCAAGTGACAGCATTCTGACATTTAGAAGGTTGAAAATCAGAACAACATAACAAAAATAAAATGATAAAAACATCTTTTTTAGCAGGGCACCCACTCCATGTTAGAGGGGAGCTGCTTCCCCCACACCCTATGCTCATTATATACAATACCTCCAAGACTGCACTACAGTGGAGAAAGAGCCAATATTCCTATCCCCACTGTACTGTGATCACTCACAGTTGGCTGCTCAGTCACTATTATTCCAAGGCACTTTCAGATTTGACATTCTGGTTGTTGATTTTTGCTACGCAACATTCAGGATGTTTGAGAAAATGACATGTTCCTGTGTAAAGATAGGGCAGTAATAATCTCCAACTATTCCCTACAGCAACATTGTGATGGTAAGGAAATGAGCTATACACAGCAATTGCTGGACCTACTACATAACGCAGGACAATGTGCATTGTTGTTGATAATGAGTGGCCTAAATGCTGATACTGGGACAGACAGAACATGTTATGAGGACTGATTGGGTTCCCATGGGTGAAGTGACAGGCATAAATAAGGAAATGCTATTCTAGTCTTCTGTCTGGCAAATAGTTGATGGCAGCCAACACATAATTCAGCAAGAATAATTACATACGACAGTGGCTAACATGTAACTCAGGTTGACTTACTTCTAGGAATAAAGGATCAGTGGGGTATAATCTATGATTGCAAAGTCATCTCCAGCAAAACAGTTGGCCTGCAGAATAAACCACTGTTGTCCACAGTCTGATGCAAGCAGTTGTCAGACAAGACTAAGATAAACAGAGACCAGTCTGAAGACATGAAAGTTGGCTGGAGGGAAAGCACAAGAGTTCACGGAAATATTCAGCACTCCAGCACATCGGGAAGAAGAGGAAATAGATGGAGTCAAAGAAAAATGGAGCATCACAAAACAGCGTTGAAGACTATAGAATAGATATGTGGCCATGCCACAAATGAAAAAAGGTACATATGGAAAACATATGACAAGGCCCCAAAAAAACTGAATTTGGCAGCCCTGCACTGGTTTGAAGTCCCAGAAACATTCTAAGAATTAGTGCAGTCTATGTACAAGGATCCAATGACACAAACACAGTATTCAAACTCACAGAAGGCTTCCCAGTAGGAGTGGGTGTGTATCAGGGTTCAGCCTTGTGTCCCCTGCTGTTCATTTTGGTGATGGACTACATCAGCAAACAGGTCAAAGCTGACAAATCAACAATACTGCTGTACACAGGTGTAGTGACATTACAAACAGATTCTGAACAGGGTATTCAGGAAGGGAAATGGAATAGAAAACTGAAGGCACATGAGGTGAAACTGACTGCAGACAAGACAGTCATCATGACCACAGATTGTGGAAATCAGAAGAAGCTGAAAACTAAGACAGAAGGGAAATAGTGGTGCAGGTAAACATACTAGAGTACCTGAGAGTAGCTGTTGAGGAGAAAGGAAGTCAGAATGAAGAGGTCAAAGCTAGAATCAGAGGGGACACAGAATGTCAAGGATAGCATGTAACAAAAGAATGTCAAAGAATCTGAAAACTAATATATCCAAAGCAGTGATGCAGGCACTACTATAGTATTGTACAGAAACCTGAGTCGTGAAGGCAAAGCAGCTGAGGAAGCATAACGTGATGGAGATGATGTATATGAGATGGGTCTGTAGAATAGATGAAGACAAGATTACACCAGAGCAGAAGCCAACATAGCTCCATTTGCAAAGAAGGTCTTAAGATAACAGATTACTGTGACTCAGGCACATAGACAGGAAAACACTAGACAATTTGCTGAAAAAGATTTAGGAGACAGGAAGAAGGCAACATGAAATCAGGATGTTAAGGCAAACAGATGGATAGATTGTGTGAGAAAAGACCTGTGACAGTCAAGTATGACTGCTGAAGAAGGTAAGAGGGTGGAACTGATTGAGATAGATGGTGGCAGTTGACATGACACTCCAACTCCATGTAGAAAATGTGAAAAGGGGTAGAAGATTATGATAAGATAATTGCACCCCCCCCTCCCACACACACACACAAACACACACTACAACTGTCATCTGTTCTCTTTTTCACATCGCTGAATGCTATTTTGTTGTCACATATTGCCATATGTTGTTAGAGTGAGGGTATTCTTACTGAATTCACAATAGCACATTAAGGTAAAATAATAGGCCTGAAAATATAGAGTCAGACTGATGTTTTATGTATGCATTCAGTTTCAGGGAAAGACAGTTCATTAGAAAAGAAAAGACAATCTTATCTTACTGGCTAAGCTTGAGATGTGCAGAAATATAGAATGTTCCTTTCTCAAGGAAAGATATGTGTAATGGTAGGTAAGGCACATACAAGACAAGGCTTGGGAGACCAAGGCTAAAGAGGTGTGTAAAACATTGCATGGGTTTTGAACATACTTCAGACATAGTAAGTGAAGTCAGTAAGGTAGTTCAGACTGATATACAGAAAAGACTAAATATCCAGTGTTTCAGAAAGCAACTTAGCTTTTGACTGATATGCAAAGGGTCTTTTGCAGTACAGGCACTCGAGCCTGAGTGCAGAAATCAGGTCAAATATTCATGCTATTCAGGAGGAAAACACTGTTTCAGTTGATATTGTTCAGGATAATCAGAATATAGGTTCATAGGTAGGTACTAAGCTATCTGCCCGAGGGCATTTATAAGCCTAGCCAGAGTTTGTCGGCTTTCGCCGCCCCATTGATTAACTGATCCTGTGTCAAACTGAGCCAATGAAGTGATCCCAGGGGTGTATTTTCTGTTACCCTTCCATTCATCAAGGTTTCTCTTGAAGAGTGTTAGTGAGGGGCTCTGTCTGATGTAATTTGGAATTTTGTTCCAAAGCATGGGGAGTTTCTGTGACAGGAATCTATCCCTCCAGCATGTTCTATTTATTGCTGTGGCGAGGTTTAGCTCACTAGAGCGTGTGGCTCGTAGTGAATTTGATTTCTTTAGGTGCTGCATGTCCATCAATTCTGAGTTGGACATGGCTTTGCAAGTCAGGCAGAGATCACCTCTGAGTAAGCAATATGCCACTGAGTACAGCCAGAGTTTTTTCAGTCGGGCTGCATAGGACATATGATTGAGGCCAGTAATCCTCTTGGTGAGGTACTTTTGTGGTCTTTCCAGCTGTTGGAAGTGTCTTGTGAGGTACATCCCAAATGGGGCATTGTACTCTATGATGGGTCTAATGAGTGATGAGTGGATGGGCACTATAACCTCTTTATTTCTAGATCCAAACCCTTTAGTAATTAGATGGGCCACATAGAAGGATTTCCTAACTACTTTGGCAATATGATTGTCAAAGGAGAAATTACTATCTACCTGGGTCCCCAGATCTCTTATTACCGCTTCTGTATTAAGGGGGCTGCCACCTATGTGGTAATTCGTGGGTGTTTTGTTTTTCCCAAACAGGATGACTATGCATTTTTTGGCATTTAGCTTGAGGCCATGACTTTGACACCAAGTGTCCATCTCAGTAAGGCCCTTTTGGAGGATGTCCGTGTCAGCCAGAGAGTCAATTATGTCTCCCAGTTTGCAGTCATTGGCGAACTTGGTTAGCCATAGTCCTCCTCTGTTCGCCTGTACTTCTGAGAAGTATACGCTGATCAGTAGGGGTCCCAGGACCGAGCTTTGTGGGACACCACTTGTGACTGGTTTAGAGTCGGACCTGGAGCCCACTATTCTTGCCATGTGAGTTCTGCCTGTAAGCCAGTTTGGCAACCCATCTCGTAATGTAGGGGTTTATGTTCAGGCTGGTGAGATTTTCTGTAATACCCGAGTGGGGAATGGTGTTGAAAGCCTTGGCGAGGTCAAGGTAGGCTGTGTGAACCACCTTTCCCTTGTCTATGGTCTTGGTGACTATCTTGAAGAAGTCAACCAGGTTTAGTAGGCATGATCTGCCCTTAACAAAGCCGAACTGGGCTGGGTCAAGTGTTTGGAGGTTACCAATATCTTTGTTAATGAGTTCTATGATGATGCGCTCCATAGCCTTGCAGACCCAGCTAGTCAGGCTTATGAGGTGATAGTTACCAGGGTCAGTTGTGGCCCCTCCTTTGTGGAGAAGAATAAACATTGCTGTGCGCCATTCTATGGACACATAGCCTGTGGAGAGGCTGAGGGTGAACAGCGTGTTTAGGTGGGGGGTTAGTTCGTTCTGTAGTTCATGCAAGATGCAGCCTGGGACACCATCTGGTCCCATTGATGCTGTGTTTTTGGCTTTTGAAAGGGCTGTTTTCACCTGTGCGTCTGTGATTTTTTGGGACACTACACTTTTCCAGTATTGTTGTGGACCCTTTTGGAAGTGAGAGGGGGGTGAAGTTTGCACTGATTCTATCTGCCAGGATGTTGGCAATATCAGTAGGTCCAGTATATTTTGTGCTATTTTGCACTAGTTCAATGCATATCTGCGAGTTGCCACTTAGATTCTTACCATAGCTAGAGAAGGCTTTGTGGTTATCTTTTGAATCCTTGGCTATTTTTTCTTTCGAAGTTAGCCTTAGATGATTTCATGATGGACCTTAGGTTCTTACTGACACTGATCAGGGATGTCTGTCCTTCTTGGGATTTGCTTTTTTTCTGAACTAGTTTCCTCCTTCTATTGTATAGCCTGTTTATTGCAGGGGTCCACCAAACTGGTTTCCTTCTCTTAGAGGAGTGAGTCTTGGTTTTGCTTGGGATGGCACGATCCATGCATCCTTGTAGGTGCTCATAGAGTGCATTTGTAATGGTTTCTGCATCTTGGGCAGCATTATCCTTTAGCGTGGAGGCTGTGAAACTTACCACCTCTGTCTTAAGTAAGGTGAAGTTTGCTTTAGAAAAGTTTCTTACTGTGGTTTCCTTAGTTGGGGGTGGTGGTGGGGTGTGGACATCCAGAGTGATTAGTTTATGGTCTGATCTAACCAGTGATGGGTTGACCTCTGGTGTGGAACACCTATTGCCCATGCTGGTGATGACCAGGTCCATTATTTTTTCACCTCTGGTAGGGGAGTTTACCAGCTGATCCAAGGCATTTGAGTTGATGAATTCCAGGAAACGCTGGGCCTGGGAATTTGTACTCTAGTAGTTTTCCCAATGAATGGTAGGGTAATTGAAATCGCCCAATATCAGGGTGTTCAGTAAGACCTTCATGTTTTCCATTGTCTCCAGAAAGGTGGAGTGGTGGTCCTGGGTCATGGAGGGTGATCTGTAGCAGGCCACAATTTGCATTGCAGATTTGCCTGATGTTAGTTGCACATGGATGATCTCAGAGGTATCATGCTGCGCCACTAACCTGGAGGTGTAGGTATCCTTGATGATTATAGATACACACCCTCCTTTTGTGTTTTGGTCTGTGTTCTGTGGCCGAAACATGTGGTATGAGTAGTGGGGTGGTCTCTGGAGCCTTGAACCAGGTTTCAGTTACTGCACAGATGTCAACGTTCTCCCTACTGAGGAGTGCTTTGAGTGCTTGCATTTTGAGATTTAAACTCCTGGCGTCGAGTAGCATAACCCTCAGTTTTTTGTTAATTGTGCTGTTTACGGAGGTGGGTTTGACTTTTGATCCTTGCCTAAAAAAGGCACTATGGGGGCAGCAAGAGCCTTGGCCAGTATTCGAAAGCCTAGGGGTGACAGGTATAAGCCATCTCTTGTGAAGCAACGTGGCTTGTTGAGCATGTCGTCCCACACTGACAGACACTGGATCCCCTTTGAATGACACCAGAAGCTTAGCCAATTGTTGAAACTGATAATTTTTTTCTTTGTACTGAGGTATCATTCTTGGTCAGGGCAAGATGCTACTCAGGGTCAGGGTCATACCAGCTTGGGCTACATGATCAGAGAGCTCTTCCATGTCTCTTTTCATGTAGTCCAGGGAGGTACAGCTCAGGTAATTCACACCAACATGAACAATGACAGAGTCATATTTGTACTTGTTCTGGAGTGACCTCAGTGCTTGTGTTATGTGGCAGATTCTGGCTTCCGACAGGCAGCTAACAGTGACCTTCTGCTTGCCCAGCCTACTGAGTGGGACGTCAATGCTTAGGATATATTTATCAGCACTGTCATTGTTAGCAGCACTCCAGAATTTCTACAGATTGCAATTGCAGACAGTATTTGAATATTGTTAACATCTAATAAAGTCTTATTAACTGAAGTACAGTGTTTGCAGAATTCATTCTGAAAAGTACAAAAGACTTGGCCAATAAAGGAGAGACTGGCACATGTTCAGCACAAGTTTTGGTAATTAACCAATAAAGATTTTCATTCCAGTCTCAGTTCAGTTGTTTCCAGTTAAATGCAGCATACTATAATAGTCCTATAAATTCTTCAGTTTATATGTTTTTGTTCTGATATTTGAAGGGTGCAGCATGTTTCCTGATTGGTAGCAGCCTTGCAAAGGTCAGTCCATTCCTTATGTATAATAGCTGATATGTACTGTGTCATTCTGTCTCCTTTGTTGCTCACAGATGCATCTGTGTAAATCAGTGGTGTTAATATATGCTGTGATTTGCTGATATTTAACTTATTTTTACCTTGTTTCATTCATATTTCATATGCATAATTCATGCATATTGTTCATTATTTGTTACTTAATATTTATAACTGTGTACTTTGCATATTACTTTATGATTAAGAGATGATTATATCTGTTATTCAGCTATTGAATATTTCTTGAATGTAAGTTTTTGGGAGCTTTTGATCATTACTGTATGATTATAATATAATAACCATTTAGGTATAAATTATTTCTTCAATGTAAGGATTATTTATTTGGAGCTTTTCTCCCCAGGCCTCCTATGAAAATGGATCTGTGTCCAGTCGGACTTTCCAGGTCAACAAATGTAAAATAAAATAAAATAAAATAAATAAAAAAATTTGCCTGTAATTTACACATGGTATCAATGCATATGTTCATCTATCTAGTACTTACCAAATTTCAGGGGCTGCATTTGCTATCATAAACCAGCATGTGCAAGAGGTTGAGGCTGGTGAGGATGTCATCTCCTACAGCAAATTGTTGAGCTGTGCCGGCCACGCCTCACACTCAGAACTAACAGAGGGGAACCCATCCCAGTGGATACCAAGGTATGTGTAGGCCTACGAATACTAGCTACAGGTACCTTCCAAAGGCCAACTGGAGATATGATGGGGATATCACAGGCATCAGCATTCAGGGTATTCCACCAGTTCCTGAATGCCATGTCAGCACATGTTGGTGAGCACGTATATTTCCCCATCACCCATGAGGTATTGGCCAGCAATATGCATCTCTTCCATCAAATAGCAGAATACCCTGAGATAGTGGGTGCAATAGACTGCATGCACATATGCATCAAAGCACCACCCGGTGAGTGGGGTAGGGTCTACGTCAACCGCAAGGGCTTCCCCTCCAACTGCTAGGTCATGAGCAATGTTCAGGGCATACTAATGAATGTGAGTGCTGGCTGCCCTGGAAGCTACCACGATGCCCACATCTGGCATCTGACACAACTGTACCAGAGATTTGCCAGTGGGGACATCCAACATGGTCACCTAGTGGGGGATGCTGGATACGCACTGGAGCCATGGCTGATGACACCCATCAGAAATGCACACACAAACAAGAACTCCATAATGAGGCACACTCACAAACACGAATCATAATAGAGTGTGTGTTTGGGATGGTCAAGTCACTGTTCCGGTGTCTGGACACATCTGGTGGAGCCTTGCAGTACTCACCAACTACATGTACCCAAATTGTCCTTGTATGTTCCATGCTACACAATATGATCCCGTGGAAACAGCTGCAACAGGAACAGCATGGGGCAGGGCCACACAGCCCCTCACCATTGCCAAGGCCTGCACAGGCACAGAGTGACTCAGAGGAGGAACAACCTGAGCTTGCCCCAGTAGGCAGAAGGAGGCATGCCCAGTATGCCCTGGCCTTGGCAAAGAGGCAACGCATAGCACATGCACTGACACAGTAGGGACCCAGGGAATGTCACCTCTCTCCGACTCGCACATACAGTAAAAGGGATGCCAAACATGACACTACCTGTGCTCAACCATGTATAGGGTGTGTACTCTGTGCATCCGACATAGACAGCCCTGCAGCACCACCCTCAATACTGGGATACCCACAAGGTAAGTGACTCACACTTGCCAGTTGGGGGAGGGGGGGTCACATACCCAACAACAGTTACAGCCAGCAGGATAGGTGTAGACAAACACAAACAGATGCTATACTATGGCCTCTGATTGAGCCCTATGTGTAACCCCACCCCTCAGGCCTACACAGACAGACTACAGCAGGCCACGCAGTTGGATGCAAGATGTGAAGGCTAGGAAGTCAGAAACTAATATGTAGGCATTGAAAGCTATGATCTGTAGTACACTGGTATGCCTCTAGCCATCACGACAGGTAAGACTACAGAATGAAATGGAGTACCCAACATACCAGTATAGTCCTAGCAAATGTGTAAAAGTGTCAGGTGTGCCCTCCCATCATATGTACACTTATAGTAACAGTCAGGTGTGCCACCCCCCACTCCTGTGTAGAAATGTAGAAACAGTCAGGTGTCCACCCCACTATGCAGAAATGTAGCAACAGTACATGCCAAATGACTGATTGATACCCTGCAGACACAGCATGCTACCTATCAGTGTACAACAAAAATGTCAGCACCGCAGTACAAACGACCTGGACTTGATCCACACATGCAATACAGATGGCCATACTGGGCATGCTCACACAAACACATGAAGGCCATGTCTACAAACACGAGTGGACCAGACATATCTGGCAGTCGCAGTTCTTACTGCAGACACATGTCAGTATGCACCACTCCTGCCTTGCACACACAGTGGATAGGAATACAGACATATATGTAAGGACAACACACTAAATAAGCCAAAGGTAGATGGACATAGATGTATAGAAGAGGGTCACTGTGACAAGGACACATCCGGGACTGTCCCACCCAGCACACAGCCAAAGGGCCACAAACACATGAGGTGCAGATGTCACTCACTGCAGATACTAGCCATCAGCATCTGTCAGCATGACAGACTATGTGGTGTTCGTGCCAGCTGTGCAACATGACTGTACAAGGAAGTAGTCATCTAGTAGCTATATAGACGTACCTGTGACATATGACCCCATGTGTGCCCACATGTGGCATGTCAACCCCTACAAGAATGGGTTATGACCCATGCACACACCGCCTTCCCCATAGTAGTATTATGACAAGCCTGCTGAGGACATCCAATGTGAAATACACCTTTGTGAGAGCTGTAGCTCAGGAATTTTCATGGCAAATCCCATAACTGCTGTAGTGATAAACTAGTTAGATAGTAGTTCTAACCCCAGACTTGGCACCTGTGTGAGTGTGTGTGTGTCTGACTGTGTAGAGAACAATGCATTTTAGGATACTCCTGTTCTGTATAATTCATATACTGAACTTTGGCAAGGCTGCTGAGGTCACTCACCTAGAAATACACCTCTGAGAAAATCATAGCTCAGTAATGTCCGTAGTGCTTTCTGTAACTGCGTACTGCTGTAGTGTGATAAAGTAGTTAAGTAGGTGTTCTAACCCCAGACCTGGCAACTGTGTTTGTGTGTGAATCTGTGTCTGACTGAGTCGAGAGCAATGCTTTTCAGGCTACTCACACTCCATACAATTCATATACTCAACTTTGGCAAGGCTGCTGATGTCACTCACCTAGAAATACATCTCTGGGAAAGTCATAGCCCAGTAATCTCCATAGCGCGTCCTGTAACTGCATACTGCTGTAGCATAATAAAGTAGTTAGGTAGGTGTTCCAACCCCAAACCTAGCAACTGTGCTTTTGTGTGCATGTCTGACTGAGTAAATAGCAATGCTTTTTAGGCTACTCACACTCCATACAACTCATATATTCAACTATGGCAAGCCTGCTGATGTCACTCACCTAGAAATACACCTCTGGGAAAATCACAACCATAATTTCCATAGCGTGTCCTGTAACTGTGTACTGCTGTAGTGTGATAAAGTAGTTAGGGAGGTGTTCTAATCCCAGACCTGGCAACTGTGTTTGTGTGTGAATCTGTGTATCTGTGTATGTGTGTCTGACTGAGTAGAGAGCAATGCTTTTTAGGCTACTCACACTCCATACAATTCATATTCTCATCCTTGGCAAGGCTGCTGATGTCACTCACCTAGACATACACCTCTGGGAAGAGTGTAGCCCAGTAATCTCCGTAGCACTTCCTGTAACTGCGTACTGCTGTAGTGTGATTTAGAACTGTGGTAGGGTTCCATCTCCACCCATGGCAGTTCGGGATGTTTTGTGTGTGTTTTAATGGGTGTGTATGGAGCAATGCATTGTAGGCTACTCACTCGCAGTACATTTCAAATGCCCTACTGTGGCAATCCTGCTGATGTCATTCATTGTGAAATATAACTTTTGGGAGAAAGTTCATCAGTAATTCCTGTGGTACAACCTATAACTGATCCATGCTGTAGTGTAATATAGGCCTTGGTCAGGGGTTGGATACCAGCACATGTCAGTTGTGGATGGTTTGTGTGTGTCTCACTGTCTGTGTAGGGAGCAATGCATTTTAGGCTAGTCACTTGCAGTACAGTTGAAATGCCCTACTTTGGTAACCCTGCTGATGTCATACATTGTGAAATATACCTTTGGGGAAGAAATACGCCAGTAATGTCTGTGGCGCGTACTAAAACTGCATAGTGCTGTAGTGTAATAAACTAGTTAGATAGGGGTTCTACTCCCAGACATGACAGGTGTGTGTATGTGTAACTTGTATCCTGTGCAGAGGTGTCTGTGAGTGTGTGGTTAATGTGAAGGGGGTTTAGATCAGTTCTTTTATGGTGGCCCTACTATATATCACCATGTCAAGCATACAGGGATAATAGATGTAAATTAGCTGAGAGGCTGGGGTGCAAAGCCATACTCAGACATGTGACATCAAGGCCAGCTAATCACAGTTAACAACCCCACTATTACCCAGAGCACACACACACAACCCATGTGTCATACGCACACACATGCCTAGGCAACAGCCAATATGTGGGTAGTATACTGCATATTGGCCACTGATAGTAACTCTGCAGTGATAGCAGTGGGCTACAGAGGGCATGTCACTCTGCCCATCTGTCCAATATGCAGGTACCTGCAGACAGTGCACCTCCACCATGTTCCCAAATGGACACCTGCACCATCCGCGGTGCCTTATCATGCGACTCCCAACAGACATACCATGCCTGATAACATTCCCTGTATGGACAGATGACACTGACATCAGAGAATGCTGTTAGCATGCTATCAATGTAGGTGCAGGGTAAACCTGCTGACCATTATCAGTTCCTGCCACAGGTGGGAAAGACTGGCAAATCCGATGATAATCTGTGTTCACAACATGGGCCAGACACCGCAGGTACAGTTCCACATGCCACTGTACATGCATGTGGAAGGTGTGTACATCCCAGGCATGATCCATGTCATGGAGTAAGGAACATATACATGGCAAGTGATGCACAGCATTGGCCACACACAATAGTCACGCAGGTGACTGGATGGGGAATGCAATACCCACCTGTCTGGGCAAATGCAGAAACTACAGGCCTGAGACACAATGCAAACCATTGTCATGCGGCCTGATGCCAAGGTATACCATCCCCTACCCTTGTACAGCCTGCTGGCACAGTTGACCACCACACACCAAAGCAGACATGCACCCATGCATGTCAGAACTGGCACCCTGTGTGTTTGTGTGTGTGTTGTATGGGACATCTGACCACATCCACACTCACTGCAACCCCCCAGGGCATAATGAAGCATGTTGTTTGATGTCTGACACCTCATCATACTCTATGCCCATACGACCTCCGTGTGGTGCATGTGATACCTGCACATCGATGTGCTGTGGCAATCCCACTAGTGAGGAGTTGCACTCCTGGCCCTGCCAAGTGTGTCAATGTGTGTGCGTCCCTGGCAGCTGTTCAAGCGGACAGACACATGTACATCACCTACCGTATATCTACCATATCCCTGTTGCAGATGTCACTCACCATTACATATATGCTCTGAGTGCTCCACAGCAGGTAACCCACACGGCGCATCTAATAACTGCATCGAACTGTGATAACACTACATAGTTGTCAGGGGTTTGATAACCTGTGATGGTAGGTGTGTGACACAAACATGCTTCTGTTTTACTCTACCAGACCTCCCTGACATGTATTTGCCTCTGTCTACCTCCCACACCTGCAATGCTTAGGCAGCAGCATGTGTATTTTATATGATGCTCATGATCAGCTGATGGCCTCTGCATGAAGCTCAGCCCTCCCCTAGCTGATTGCATGTGGTGCAGCTGTGGTAACTGTCCCACAGCCAACTGAATGGAAACACACTCCAATACCTAGGAACAACATGGTGGTGTTGGCCCTTTTCAGTCACTGTGAGCAGGAACTCGATCTGTTGTTTGGCAAGCAGCATCTCAGATGGACTGGGGATTTATCTCTAACATACACTGTGGAAAGATGGCAACAAACAGGAGGGGGATGTGCCTGACCTGACTACAGACTGTAAGTTCTGCTATACTGCATGTGGAGTAATGTTGGTTTAACAGTGTTTGTCTGGGTATGCCTGTCGTACATGTTGCAATACCTGCCATGTCAGTTCCATGTATATGAGGGATCTCCATCCGCAGGATCATCTGCAGACTGGAAAGTACTGTGCCTTTGGTTTCATGTGTCAGCCACAGTGCAACTATCTGTGGAATGCAGAAGGTAGTGTGAGAAATGCAGTCTGTAGATGGTGAAGGCTGTGACAGTTACTGAATTCATATCCTCATTGGACATATGTTGCAACAAACCCCATTACAATGGTAAATTTATGTGGTTATCACAGCAACATGTCTATACTGGCCCTGTGTATGTGCTGTCACACACACCTCTGTCAACCATTGTACAGATGTTGTGCATGAAGTGGTGCATATGTGCTGTACACCATAAATAGTGTCATCATATCTGATAAGCCAGTTATATCTCAGACTGCTACACATGTTATGTACACTAGGGGTTATATTTCATGACATCACCTGGACATTCTGTGGATGATTGTACAGCAGTGAGGTCTGTGTAGTGATGGTGAATGTCAGCAGTGTGTGCATTGTTAATATGTACTTTTGCCTGTGTACAGACTGTGGTAGATGTCATTGTTCTAGCACCCCTTCTATCTGATGTTACATGCTGCCCCACTGTATGGTATCATTTTGCCATACATGTTTGTAGAGCCATACACACACATGTCCCATACCACAGACAGCCATCAAACCAAACTTGGTAGCAGCCCAGTATATGTAGGGACATTCTGTGAGGGGCACACATGAGGATGGTGTAGAACCATACACTGTAATATTATGCTAGCTTACCATATGTAGCTGTGGCTGTGTTTACATTGGATGTGGTTATGTATCACACCCTGTGCTGTGACATGGTCATTGAGCCTGCTATATATGCAGGTACATGTGCATTCCCCCATACGAGATGTAGGCCAGTGTTGAGCCAGTCTGCCAGTAGCCTGCACAGTGCATTGTTACATGCCTAGGAGCTTAGTGTACTTACCCAGTGAGATGTCATTTGCAGATACTTGCCAAATGTACTGCTGCTGGGCCTCCCTTAAAGGTCATGTATGTCAGACAGAACAGTGGGTTGCTGTACAGATGTATGTCAATATCTAGTGGGTAGTATGTGTCCATGGTAACCCTGTACCAGCAGTCATGTG
>NC_056735.1:940281744-940319244 GCF_019279795.1 Protopterus annectens
TTCTCTTATAAAGTGTGACATAAATCTGATTCAGACAAGCTCAAGAAGAGTTTAAAGACATAATTTAAGGCATATATAATTTAGAAAAATACCAATTCAAGAGGCATATAGATGCATTAATGAAACAGTATACTATCCCAGCTTGACAGTAACATTATTCATGATGTTCAACATTGAAAAAGAACTAACTTTGCTAAAAGAAAGTTTAGATAACAGGAAAAAGCAGCAGGTGCATGTGACTAAGGAGTGGTGCCACCTACATTTTATGATATAATGTTAGATGATTGGAGAAATTAGCAAGCAAGACCTTAGACTTATGTACCACCAATTTGAGCTTTGACCAGGGAGTACAGATGTAATACTTTCCATGCACATTAATGGAAACTATAAAAGACATGGATAGTATAAATGCCACATATGATATGTCTTACAACCATCATCCATCAGGCACTGGGAGGTACTGACAATTTAACAAAATAAAACTTTACTGCTTATATTATATATAGAAAAATGCAAGCAGAGCATCACATGATTTTTAAGAAGAGTATTTCAATGACTAAAGCCACTGGACTAATATTAAAGAGAAATGTGAATTACTCAAGCATGGTTTAGAGTTTTATATTTCATATTACCAGAAAAGGCATTTGTCTCTGCATCTTATGGTCAAATTGAGACAATCCACTTATCTTAATAGCATAAGATCTAGCTACACCTTACCATTCTGGTGCATGTGAATATAATCACACCTGCTCACGGCTGCTTATGAGTCACAACTCTTAAGGAAAAGAGAAGCTACCTGTGATTGAGAAATCTGGTTCTAGAACAAGTGTTGTGTGTATAATTCAAGAACTAGCTGCTACTCTAAAACCTACTATTCAAGGCTGGCTTTTTCCCTAGCTATTACTCTAAAACCTCCTATTCAAGGTTATTTTTTCCCTATGAGGGGATACTTCATTTTTATTTATTTTACATTTGTTGACCGGGCTAGTCCAACTGGATACATGTCCATTTTCAGTAAAGGCCCGAGGAGTTAAGCTCCAAAGCTAAGACAATGCAATTAACACAACATCTTAGGATACATAAGATAGATAAAAGCTATTTACAGTATGTATAACAGGTTATCACCGTAAAATTTATAGCGCAGAATACAGGCATAATAAAGGATGCAAGTACAATCTATGTCTACAATGCAGAAATACAGGCATAATAAAGGAATGCAAATACAATCAAGGTATTCAAGAGATAATTAGTAACATAGTTTAATAAGGAAGGAGTTGCTTTTAATGCGTTAATGGGTTTGGAAGATCAGAGTATATAAAAGACAGTTAGACTAGTCAGGTTTAGAGCATGGGCATAACCAATGAGTTTTGAGGAATACTTTCAATTTGTTTTTGAAACAGGGTAGTGAAGGAAGTGTGGAGAGTTCATTTGGAAGGAGGTTCCAGGCTTTTCCAATTATATTAGAAAAAAGGGAGTCACCAGCTTTATTGTTTGGTTAGAGACAATATTGAGGGCCAAGTCTAATACATTATAATCTGTGTCATATCTTGTTAGGCACTCAGCTGTCATTGTGCAATTCTTTGCCTTAACAATGATAATACTGACACTTAGCATGACTCTTTTTATTTATTTATTTGAGGGGGTGCTGAGCCTGACTGGACTTTCTTGATAGGCTAGCTATCAGAAATTCACTGGCAAACACAAACTTTAGGCTTGGCTCTGGGGCTGGGTTCCTCTATCCTTGTTCTGGTCAAGGGTCCTTATTGTTTAAATGAATTATCACAAGGTCAGATGTTCAGAATTGTGCTTGGTAGGCTTCCTCCTCTTAAATCAATTTGCCAAGATAGACCATACCATAACTACGAATATCTAGACAACACACTAATGATTACAGATTCATACCACCCCGCAATGTAAAAGTTATTATCGTTGGATGAGGCCTTAGATGTATAACCAAAAACAAGCACTAACAGCTTTTCAGAGTGTTGGACTGTTTTAGAATCTATTGTTGCAGTGAATCATAGTTGTAATGAGAGACTTCAATCCTCAAGAAAATTCCAGGCTGGACATAACTGTAAGTAATGGCTTGCCTGATCTGAAACCAGGTGTCTAATTATTATGGGACATCTGTGCTTCCAATAAACTGTTTATAAAAGTTCATTTCTGAATGCAAGGCTGACCATAAGTATTCCAGGGTACCTTCAGCCTAATATTGATAATGTACTTTGTCATTATGTCATCAAACCAGATACAGAAGGATCTGAAAAGTCAGAACAACAGAGGTGCTGACATGCTAAATAAGCGCTTGACTGAAATGTTGGTTCAAGTGAACAAGGCAGCAGCCAGATGGACCCCTGAACGAAGTAAATGATGACTGTGACCTGAGAATACTGAATACATGTTTCTATGTAGGATAAATTTAGTTTCCAGCTCTGGAAGAACTCCATCCATATTGCAGGAAAGGTAGAGACATGGCGTTTCTATCAACCCTGTTCAAGACCTCAGAATTTGAAATGGCAGTAATAAGATGCAGACCAAAAGCAGTCAAATGCTTGTGATAATGTAATCTTAGCACTCAATGATCAATATTAGTGTTGCAAGAAGCAGTCTATTTAAATAAATAGGCATCCTGTGTAACATTAGCAGGGAGTCTGCACATTTGCCTGATTGATTCCAAAAGGCTAGGATATCGGCACTTGCAGTAGATACTAAAGTGAATTCCTATATGTGGAAGAAATTCAGAAAAGGTCATAACGAAAGACTCTTGCATGGCTGAGTAGATTTCTGCAGGCCACTTGGTGACTCAAGAGAGGTTGACACGACATTGTCCAGGCTATTGTTAGAAAGGATAGAGAAGTGTTAAACAAGACATGGGAGATGTAGGGTACCTAAAGGAGCACACTGAGAACATTCTAAACCCAGTGGACATGCTATCCATTGAGGAGGCAGTAGTAGAATCAGTTGCTGGCTCTGGGTTCATTCTGTAGATCAGCCCACTGCAGCCTTTAAACAGTCCAGCAGGCTATGAGATATGTCTATGAGAATGGATGAGTTCTGGGTGAACACGTTGAGGTTGCTGAATATTGTTGGGGTATCAGAATTAGTGTGCCCTTTCAATGGTGAATCAATGATAGGGGAAATACCCGTAGACTGGCAAGTTGGGGTGGTGATCCCCATTTTCAAAAATAGAGATGAAAGAGTATGTTTTAATGATGTCAGGATACTGGTTCTGAAGTTTTTCATGGTACAGGACTGGAAGCAGTTCAGTATCTAAGCCTCTGGTTCAGGAGGAGCACTGCAGGCTATAGACTGATATTAGAACATTGGATCAAGTCTTTATCCTTACAGCATTATTGGGCAAGTCCATGACTGCTAACTAATAAGGTCAATTGTGTTCTGTGTACCTTGAGATGGCCTATTATCAAGTAGGTGTGAATGTCTCATAGGAGGTGCTACAACAATACAGGTTTTTGGTCACTGCTTCAAAGTAATTTTATTCTACTTTTTGTAGAGTGAGAGATATCCTGATATTCTCATTACTAGCTTGAATACATTCAAAATGGTCTAAGGGCTCATTAAAGGTTTATTTGTCTCCTACACATGTGGTATCCACAAAGATGATATCAGGATATAGCTGACATTTTGAGAGTATTCATTTTGGGAATGTTAAGGCTGCAACTTGAATATTTACAGTTGCAGATTATGTTGGTTTCAAATTAATGTCATACCTGGCTTCCACTGGCATAGTTTACTGCTGCATATGAAAGAGATGGCACAGATATCACATTCTTTAATTGAGAGTTCATGGTTTACTCTAAAAAAAAAGTGTGTTACTTTCTACAGCTTTGGGAAAAGAGGCTGTCACAGGTGGAGGAGGAGGTGAGGATAGACTGGATTGTAAGATGGGTGCAGAAGTGATATTACCACAAGTGCTGTACAGACTCTTATGGTAAAATGATAGAGTCATAAGATGAAGCTTCAAATTTTTGGTTAATTTTTGTCCCTATCCTCAGCTGTGGTAGGGAACAAAGCAATGAAATACAGTTGGGGTCTAAAGAACACACATTTTCTTCTGTTAGTAGATCCAGTCGGTGAAGAAGTTTGTGATAATTGATCCTGGCCATTTCCAAAAAAAGGGTGAGCCACTGTTACCTGGGCCAGAAGGGAATTACCACAATGATCTTTGGGGATTCCTTCTGAATCTTCAGAAATGCCATGGGCATCAGTGGAAAGGGTAGAAAAGCATACAGGAACACTCCTGTCCAAGGAAAAAAAGGCATCTATCTTCCAGGCCTTCATGCATGGAACCCTGGAGTAGAATGTTACCAGCTGATTGTTCACAGAGGAGACAAATAGGTCTTCTTGAGGAACTCATCACAGATGAATCAAATCTTAGAAGACCTCCTCTCTGTTTTTCATTTAAGGTCTTTGTCCTTGTCCTTCTCAGCTTAACTGACACACAATTTTGCCCTGATGGAACGTAGGATGCCTGTAGAGTGATACTGTGCTTTGAAGCTATATCTCAAGCTACCATGGGTAGTCTGCAGAGGGAGTATGACCTGGATCCCCCTTGCTTGTTGATGCACCATATGACTGTGACATTGTCTGTAGCAACCTGAACCTGTGGACTAAAGATGATTCAGAGAGTTGAGTGCCTTTATCAGGGAAAGCATGCCTTTTATATTTATGTCTTTACATCTGTCCTTGTTGCCCCACACTCTTATCCCTTCAGATTTTGATTCCAAAGCAAAGACCATTGCATCTGTGGTGGCTGACTGCTTTGGAATTGGAAGGAGAGGGGAGACCTGGATGTGGGTATATTTGCTGTCTCTTAAGTGATTTTACTTTTGACAAATGCAGCACTGGGATTTGAAAAACAAAGTATGTTGGTGCTGGGAACAAAGAGACTTCAGATGCCATTGTATCCTTCATATGTAGAGTCTTGCCAGTGGTATCATAAGAAACATAGTTGCCATAATTCCCAAACTCCTGAGGTGTCCCCTCACAGTGATTGAAGTCTGAGTGAAAAAACCTTAGAACAGATCTAGATAAAGATCTATTTTTTCCTGTTAGAAAAAGTGAGAGATGCCCTGACACTTTGAAAAAGATTTTGTAAAGATAAGCAAGTCATCTAAATATGTTAAAATGTAGATACTCTGTAGCCTGCACTGAGCTATAACTGGATCTAGACTCTTTGTGGACACTATTGGTGCAGTGGATAGTCCATAATGTAAGGCAGAGAACTGATATTGTGATCCAGATACACAAAATCTTAAGAAATGCTGAAGACTGGATGAATAGAGATGTGATGATAAGCATCTTTTAAATCTAATTTTACCTAGAAAGGTTTAGGAAAGAATGATCCAGAAATGGTCTCCAAGCATGTTCTTGCTTTGGCACTAAAACATCTTTGAATATAAACCTTTCTCCAAACTGGGAAAGGGGAATTCAATTCTACCACACCCTTGGACAGCATGTAATGAAGGACAGATGGAAATAAAAGTGTCTGGTATGGTCTGAATGGATGAGGGGCTACCCCCCTCCTTGGAAAGGAAGAATTTCCTCCCACTTCCACCTTGACGAATGATCTTCAGAACTCATTTGTCAGAAATTATCAATTGCTAAAGAGAAAAATGGAGATTCAGACTTTCTGGAAGGCATATACAGTAGGGCTGTTAGGGGGGACAAGGTCTCTTAAATGGTCATTCTGACTTGATTGCCTTGGTTTTGGGAAGTTCCAGAATTCTTTTGGGAACCCTCTTGCCATTTCATCTTAAATGTCTGTTTACCTGCATTTTGTTGAGACTACTTATTTTGTTTTTTTTTTTAAATTTTTTTTTTGCCAAAAATGGATGAGGGCAAATAAAGGCTAGATATTCCATTAGAAATTTTGGAGAAGAAGGGCTGAAAAAATTTAGAGAATCCCTGTATCAGTTTACACATTTCGTCACACTTTGTAATCATCTCTGCTGCAACAGAAGGGACAAAAACTAAAGCTCTATCCAAAGGAGAATTTAAAATGTAATTTTTAACATTATCTTGGAGGTTGTGAGAACACAAGCCAGCAAACCTCCTCAAAACAATACCAATGACCATAGTTCTGGAAGAGGTATTTCAGCTGAGTCACACTCACACTCACACTTTGTAAACAATGAGTACTGACTTGTACAATAGAAACTAAATTATTTAAAGCAGATTTTTCCAAGAAGAAACTGTAGACAAAGCATTTCTCATATTTTTACAATTAGTCAGAACAAACTTAAACATATGAGCCTGACAATTTGAAATCCTGAAACTCAAAGTTGCAGATGCATACACTTTTTTCTCAAACTTATTAATAATCTTCCCATCCTTTTCAGGAAGAGTTCCCCACCATGAACCAGGAGAAACACATTACCTACCATGAACCAGAAGAAACACACCGCCTACCTGGACTTGCTAGAGTCACTCAGTATACAATCAAAGACCTTGGTCATGGGAGAGTTCAACCATCCTTCCATCGACTGGGTGACTTGCATGAGCACAAACACAATTGCTCTAAGGTTCCTGGATTTTGTTAATTCAAATGCCCTGGAACAGTTGGTCTGCACCCCCCATTACAGGCTCAAATGTCCCAGACCTAGTGCTCACCAACATGGGGGGGTTCACTGCACAACCCCCCCATGAGTTCCCCTCACTGGTAAGATCAGAACACAAATCAGTGTCGTTTGAAGTGAAGATGAGACCTGACACCCGCACAGGAGCAAAAATAATGACAAGTTTCTCCAAAGCAAGCCATAGCCTACTAAGTGATGGTATAAAAAGTTTAAAAGCCCCTATTAACACAGCCATCAAAGACTACTATACAGAAGAGTACATAAATGCCTTTTATATACACTTAAACAAATGTATTGACTCATCTGTTCCTGACAGGACTAAAACCAGGTCCTCCCGAAAAAACAAGCCACCCTGGTAGACTGTAAGCAAGTTATATAACAAAAGAAAGAATCTGATATAGAAGAACAAGAGGCAACTTACTCAACAGAAGAAAACTCCTGACAGCTTGAACAAGCAAATAAGATATCTTGTAAAGGCTAAATTAGCATCCCTAGCTAAAGATAACTATAAGGCATTCTTTTGCTACATCCAAAACCTAAACAGGAATGTCCAGCTGTGCCATGCTGAACTTATAGTGGATGGTATCACTCACACTGAACCTGAGGAAATTGCCAACCTGCTAGCTGACAGATTTGGCAATAACTTCACTCCCCTGTCCCTACTAGCCATACCCCAAAGCATTCCTAACACCTGTCTTCTACCAAGTATCTCCAAAGAGCAGGTCATAAAAGCACTCTCCAAGGCCAAAAACACTGCCTCTATGGAACCAGATAACATCCCAGGTTGCTTACTAAACAATCTACACATGTGCGTGCACACACACACACACACACACACACACACACACACACACACACACACACACACACACACACACACACACACACACACACACATGCATATAAGCTTTGCATAATTAGGTGTGTTATGTGGGTGCATTTCATGCATGCATGTGTGTGTATGTGTGTATATATGTGTACATGCTTATGTATATACAAAGCATTCTTTAGCTATATCCACAACCTCAAAGGCAATACACAACTGTGTGCAGAGCTCATTGTAGATGGAACCACCTATACTGAGACAGAAGATATGGCAAACCTTCTGGCTGATAAATTCAGCTCCAACTTTCCCCCCCTTTCCCCCTCAACCTTCTCTCAGTAAATATCATCAAATATAACTCCCCCTACTATCACCAGGGAACAGGTCCATAATGCTCTCTCTAAGACCAAGAACACTGCCTCAATGGGCCCAGACAATATCCCAGGATGCCTTCTAAATAGCATGAAACATGACCTATCAGGACCCCTGGAATTACTATTTAACTGTAGCTTCCTAACAGGCTTTGTGCCTCATGAATGGAAAAAGGCAACAATCATCCCTCTGCACAAAAGTGGAGCATTTACTGACCCTGGAAATTACAGAACCATAAGTCTCACTAGACTTATATGTAAAGCCATGGAAAGAATTATCATGGAGATGATCATTAGAGATATAGTAAACCTCCAGACACTGGACCCAACCAGTTTGGTTTCGTCAATGGCAGATCATGCCGATTCAACATGGCAGACTTCTTCGAGACTGCTCCTTTTTTGGAATTTATTTCTCAGAAGTCAAAACCAATGTCAGTGGTCTCTGGCTGACTAAATTGGCAGATGATTGCAAATTAGGAGCTGTCATTGAATCTCACACTGACACAAATGTTCTCCAGTAGGAGCAGATGCAGACAAACAACTGGTGTCAGAGCCATGAACTAAAACTAAATGCCAACAAATGCATAATAGTATCCTTTGGGAAGTCATTCATCCCTGGTAACTGTCATATTGACAACACACCCCTTAGAGTCAGGGACTTAGGGATACACATAGATAGCAATCGTGCCTTTAATCATCATGTGAGTACAGTGATAAGGAAATCATTCTATGTTGCACAACTTATAAACAAAGTTATGGCATCTAAGTCCATGGAACTCATTGTTCCACTGTATTTGGCATTCATCAGACCTATTATTGAGTACAATGCCCCCTTTGTTATGTACCTAACCAGGTATATCCATCAGTTGGAATGTCCACAGAGGTTCCTCACCAAAAGAATATAGGGCATTTGGAATATGACCTATGCAGATTGCCTCAAGACCTTATCCTTGCATTCTGTCTCCTACTGGCTTTTGAGAGATCTATGTCTGGCATACAGGGTATTGTCAGACCCCACTCTGATGGAAGTCCCGTATATCCACAAAAAAAAAACAGCAGCAGAATTACCCATTCTAAAAACTTAAACCTTGCCTGTGATGTAAATAGGACCTGATGGAGAGATAGATGTGTACCCCAGAGACTACCCTGTCTATGAAACAGGCTCCCCATCTATGTGAAGCAGAGTTCCTCCCTCATGTGAAGCAGAGTTCCTCCCTAAGCCAATTCAAGTGCAACTTGGACAATTGTATGGGAAACCAGAAATGCATCCCTGGTTTGGCACCTATATCTCTAATGGACAGAAGTTACCTGTAAATGGTTCATCTCCCAGGCCCATGCTTACACTTATCAAGGGTATCAGAACTTGTCAGAGAGCTAATATGAATAGTGTACATACTTATTTAAGATGTTATGTATAAATACTATGGAATTCATTCAACTGTATTTGAGGAAAAAACAGAGATTTGGGATGCATGGCTAGGCTTAAAAAGGCCCTTGTGGTCATTAGCCTAGTAAACACCTATGAACCTATATATGTGTGTGTGTGTGTGTGTGTGTGTGTGTGTGTGTGTGTGTGTATATATATATATATATATATATATATATATACATAAATACAGAGAGAGAGAGAGAGCAAATCACAATGTGCAGTCAGCAAAATTAGGCTGTAAATAATTGCTTTTCCTTTCACATTTGCTCTTTTTGATGATATGCAATTTTTCTTGGTAGTTTTGTTTTCTGGTTAAAACTTATTCTCACTTATCGATACGATGTTGCGGAAAACACTAGAACAGTGCATTAGCAACTATATATTTTTTTCAAATATTTTTCTTTTCTTTCTTTTGGTGTTTATATTTATAAATCCCTGTAACAGATATTCATATACCTTGAAGTCCCTGTAACAAAATGACAAATCAAACTTTTAAAACATTATTTCAACCATTACAATAAGATAAGAATCTTGGCTTGAACATGAAATAAACAATAGAAATTCCAACTATATACAAATAAGTGCTATATTCTTGTAAAACGGTTACAACATTTTTGTAAAACAAAACTCATGCCCCTAAAGGCAGTAAACATTTATCACCTAGTAAGTACCCTATATTTTAACTTTTCCTGGTTTCCCCTTGAATCTTTACTTCCTTATGTCTTAGTCTTCTTGTTGTAAACTATGTTCAAGGAGCGTACTCCAGTAATGTAAGAAATAGGAACACTCATTTGTGTTATTTGTTATTAATTTATGTTCTGTCACACATTTGATTGCCATCTGTCCGTGTAAAACCATCCCACGACATCAATGACCTATCCATCCAATTCTGGGTGATATATAATTTTATTAATGAGAAGAGGGTAATTTGTATATGTAATTCTCATTTTGGCAGCTTTTGGGGGGATGTGTAAAATTGCAAACTCTCACGATAATGTTGATTTCTCGTAACCCAGCCTCTCTAATTTAACTGTTAATGGGCACCACAGTTTATAAGAACATTTTATTTGTATTATTTATTTATTTATTACATTTGTTCACCAGGAAATTCCACTGGGCCTAAAAAAGCCTATTTTCAGTGGAGGCCCAGGGATAAAAGCTCCTACAACAACATAGATACAAAAAATATTAAACACTAATTGGTACAAAAGTAGATACAGTGTTACAGATAGTGATTACAGTAATATATACAGACTATATACATGAAAGCAGGAATTTTGTTGGTTGCCAGATAAATTCAAAGAGGTATAAACAGAGATATATTGATCAGCATTATTGTACCAGTATCAAGAAGTGAGGTGAGTTCCATAGTTTGGCGATGGTGAAGGAATAGAGGAATTGAACAGCAGGTAAAGTGGGCTTTTCTACTTTTAGAAGTAGATGATTTTTCAGATCTTAGTTGCCTGCTGGGTTGGTATTTGGCAAGTAGAGTTGAGAGAGCAGGACAATCTGTGGGTCGGTAGATTATTTTGTGCGCTGTAGTTAGTTGGGTGAATGAGAGATGGAGGGGGAGTTTTAGCCTGCCTAATTGTTTCAGTGAGTTACAGTGGTGGGATAAGAATTTGGCCTTGGTGGCAAATTTGGCAATTCTGTTATAACACATTTCAAGTTTGGATCTAGCAGAATTTTGGATATTAGTGAGGAGAGGTGTACCGTAAAGGAGAGAGGATAATAAGAAGGTGGTTGCAAAGGTTTGTCTAGTAGAGAGGCTAAGAAAGTGTTGGTGCCTGTAGAGCATATCAAGCTTTTGGTGTGTTTTTTTGCTGTTATTGTTTATGTGTAGGTCAAAGTTAAGGCTTTTATCTATAATAATGGCCAGTAGTTTAGTGTGTGGGGCAATTTCTGTAGTGGTATTGTCTTGGGCTTGAACAGTGAAGAGTTTTTTATCTAGAGGAGTGGTTTTCTTAGGGGTAAAACATACTAGTTTAGTTTTTTTGGGAGGGTTTAGGGCAAGATGATTGTTAAGTATCCAAGCTTCAGTAGAGATGAGGGTATTCTGAATGATTTGCTGCAGTTCAGAGCTGGAATTTGCAGTGCATATTATTGCAGAGTCATCAACATACTGGATTACTGAGCATTGTGGGAGAGTAGAGTGAACGTTGTTAATAAAGATGCTAAATAAGAGAGGACCAAGTATGGAGCCATGGAGTACCCCTGTGGAAGTATTGTGGAAGGTGGATTGCTGCTTACTGGAGAGATAGCTATTGAACCATTGTAGGGTAGGTGGGGAAATGTGGAGGGTGGATAGTTTAGAGAGGAGGATGGTGTGGGAAATGATATCAAAAGCTTTGGAAAGGTCTAGGAAAAGAAAAGTGATATTGCCAAAATCCAATGCCCAGTTAACTTTATCAAGGAAGGAGAGGAGATCAGTAGTGGTGCTGTGTCCTGGTCTGAAACCATGCTGAGTGGATGATACAATTTGATTTTCATGCAGGTGGTTGAGGAGTTGGGCATGGATGCATTTTTCCAGTATTTTAGAGAGGGGTGAAAGAATTGCTATGGGTCGAAAGTTTGTGGTGTCTGTGTTGGTGCCACCTTTGTGTAAGGGGAGAACATATACTTTTTTCCATGTGTCTGGGATTAGGGATTCTTTAATCAATCTGTTAATGAGTATGCTAATGGGTAAGCTATAGAATTTGCAGCTAGCTGCAGGACGTGTGGGGGTAGATTGTCAGGGGCCAGTGTACAGGGTTTTAGCTTAAGTAAAAAATGTTTTATTGTGTTGGTGGGTATGGTGGAGAATTTTAGGTTGGAGTCGAGGGTAGATTGTTTTCTGGGATGATTTGGTCATCCAGCTGTCTTGATGGCAGTAGTGCTAACTCTAGGAAAGGTGGTGGTTAGGTCAGCTATGGTGTCAATGAAGTAGGAATTGAAGAGGTTGGCAAGTTTTATCACCTAATATAACATAACATTTACAGCTCCAGAAAAATGTGGATTGGGTCCGCTTTTTGAAACTGACAATAGGGACAGTCTGTGGCAGTTTTCAAGTTACATTTATTTAGTATTACTGGGGTTAAGTTTGCAAGTAACTATAATTTTTAACTGCCCCTAATTCATTCTCATACATTTTGCCTACCTTTGCTAACTAGGTAGTGATTATTACAATAACTGATTAGTGCAGTACATTACAGATTTAAACTTATTCTTCAAAACATTCATAATGTTTCAAACATATCTTTTCTGTCTGCTAAATGGATTATAGTCATATTTTAAAAAGTGAGTTACCAAACAGACCAATTGACTGAACTGCAGTATCTAAATGAATCCAAATGAACTCAAATGACTTAGTACTTAATTAAACCTGGGACTTGGACACTACTACGAAGTATTTTGAAAAGGAAGAAAGCATCTCCACCATACTCTCACACATTTAAATATATCAAAGCCTACGGAAAAAAGGGAAGTCCCTTGCCTTCTGCTGAAGCACTTTGTAGTATTTTCAGAGACTTGATTTTAGTGGCGTACTGATATGATCACTTCATTTCAATGAAATGGGATTGGCCAGTTCATCACTTATCCAGACTTTATCAACCCTAACAGTGTGCTTCATTTGTTGAGGATTCTTACTGAAGAATAACAGCAGCTATGTTAATAAAAGTCACACTATGAATCTGCTTCTTGTTCTGTTTGTAAAACTTTAAAGATGTGTTCTTATTAGATCATTGCATATTACTGTATTGTAGTTAAAAGAAAATATTTTATTATGAATTACCATTTCTGTAATGTTCATTCATTCACAGTATATTGCTTCATGTCTTTATGAAGTTTGTTCATTAATATGAAAAAGTCCCTGTTTTTGTTCATTCATTCTTCATTCGCATGGCTATATTAAAATGATGGTTAAACTGTAGTTCCACAGAAACACTAAGATATGTAAATATAGCAGCAATAAGTAATTAAATTCAATACTTAAAAAAACTATAGTGCCTGTGCTGATTGTCCCCTAGTTTGCAGAATGCAGTGGACAGTTTGTTTAACTTCCCCATGTGTAACTCATAGTGATTATTAGTTTATCTCACTGTGAACACTCTTTTAACCTTTAGTACCTAGAAGTGTAGTGAAAGCTTTCATTTGTCTCTGCCTTTTCTGTATATGTAACAATTTTGAGATTCCAACAGTCAAAAAGTATGATATAGCAGAAGTCTAAAACCTTGAAATTCCTAAAACTGATAATGGTGAAATGAGTTTTGAAACTAAGAAACTGTAGTTAAAGTCTCATATTTTGATAAAAAAAGGTAACAAAAAAATGAAACAAATTAATGAACATAGCTTGCATGCAGCTGGGGGGGGGGGGTCATGTGCAGGGCTGCCTTGATCTCTTGTTAACATGCTATGTTAGTATTTTCACACATGCTGACATACTCTAACCTCTGTTCTGCTACTTGGCAAAAGGTCCACATTCTTTGTGTTCTGCACTTACAAACCAGGACAGGTGACATCCTTGTAATTCCATCTCTGAAAGAGTAAATTCCCATGAAGTTCCTGCCTACAGTTTGCAAGCTGATAGCTACCTGATTTGAAGGAAGATCCCCAAGGACCCCATTTTATCTTAGCAACTGCACAGTCTACCTGAAGGTTAACACAATCAAAACAATGCTGTTAGAGAAAGAAAAGCACACCAGCTTGTGAAATACTGTTAGATCATTTTAAAAGAATATGTGTAATATAAGCATTTTACATGATATTCTTTTTTTCCCTGGTGCGGGTGTGCTGCATCGGTATGACTTGCATATCACACAGTATGTCATTAAATTTTCTTTACAAGGCTGTAGAAATGAAGGAAGATGTCTGACACTGAACCTATTTAAGTATTCATAATAGTGCAGCCGACCTCTCTACCTCCACGCACAAGAAATCCAGACTAAGGCAAAAATAATGGGGGGGACAAAGGCCCAAAGATCAGGAACAGATTTTATGTATTGCTCTTATAAACTTAAAAGGTTAACAGAATAACAAGTTTTGCTTTAACACACATTTTCTGAATGATATGAAGTTTGAAACTGAAGTATATGCCTTTATTTAAATACTTCAGTCATCAATGATTTGTCAGAAAGCCACACATTTTATAACGAACAGGCCAAAAATATGAGGCAAAAACTGCAAATACTGTGAAAATCTAGATAGCTGAGAGGTATGTAGCTGTGACTATGAAATGGCACAACTTTGGAAAAAGTTTACTGCTCTGCCACCATTGACTTCCCAAATAAAAAAGTTTAGCAAATACAACCAGAAGACAGTTCATTCAAGAGAATTGTCATTGTTATTAGAAATGTAGGACCCAAACAACCGTGAAACAGGAGTTTTTGTATGTAATTAGACTTAGTTCACATTCTGCTTAAAATTACTGGTGATCTCATGTAGGTGTCTGGGATTACTTCTTAGTGAACTTGTGGAGAATGTGCAAGGGTGACATTAGCAAGTAAGTTACGTTTTTTAATGCATATATGTCCAGCAGTTTTGCCCTGAATCTCGCTGTAAATTGTAGGAATTTAGCATAGCCATCACTCCATCTGCAACCCCTTTTCCCCATTTTTGCACATGGGGTTGGGGTGACACTTCAACAGTGGCAGTGATATATACTTTGAAAAAAAAAACTTAATCACTAGGAAAAAGCATGTTTTTGTTTGAAACCAGCAAGTTTGTAGATGCTTTCTTGCATTACCAAGGATTAACATTTGGCTTTTAACAGCTTTGCATTCCTTTCCCAAACTACCTTTTTCGCAACCTACCACTGGTTCGGACATAAGATTGCCATAGAGGGATCAAGATATTAATGTCACCCCCCTAATCCAATGACCAGTTTTCAGGGCAGGCATGATGTATTATTTGCACAGACAAGGGGACAATTTCCCTACTTATTTTTCAGAGTAAGTGCTGTGGAATATTAGTATCCACCTAAGCTACCATAAGCTCATACACACCTCAGTTTAGCATATCATAAGTGGCTAGCATGCAGAACACAATCAGCCGAGGTTTGTGCATATTTTGTGACTCAGGTTACTACAAAGCTTCACCAGAGATTATAAATTACTGACTTACAAACAGCAAAGCTTTTGAATCCTAAAGAGTTTTGTTTTCCTGCACAGACATATCTGGTCCATTCTGTGAGCCACATGTTAGCCATTTTTCACAAAAGCTTTTATATGTCCCTTGTGATATCTAGAGCATAATTTCATTACTTGTAGCACAAAAAAAATGTTTCTGGGCCATCTCTACCTGGTGTTAGAAAATATTTTATCAGCTACAGGAAAGCTGTTGGCCATTAATAAAGCAGGGTGATGTCAGTACAAATTAATCTAATAAAAGTCACCTGTTCTGTTACTATAGAAATGGTATCTCCTGTGAATTAAGGACTGGAAATCAGCCAGTCAGATCATCCTGATTCCGCTGTTTGTATCTAATTGCACTTGATATGCTGTAGTTCAAAGGCACTGCTATTCTGTATAATTTCCTGAAATTCCTCTGCCTTTATTGTATACTGGAATTTTTGTTTACATGTTTCTACTGTAAATGGTAAGTTATTTCTGCAATTTTGAGTCCCTGTCCTACTTTAATCTGACCTTGCGGAGTGACAAGCATGCAGTGTGCCTTTTAAAAAATCAAACCGGGCAGGGTCGTTTAGGTGGCGAATCAATCACTGCCGCTGATGGCTTCATAGCAGAGCCCACTGTGAAGCAAGAAAAGGCCTTTTCCACACATTTCAGTTTCATGTGGAGACTGAGAGCAGGTTGATCTGTGAAGCCAGCTGTTCTCCTTTCAGCAATCTAAACAGGAGTCCGCCTGTCTTTTCTTATTTCTTGATGTATTCCACACATTTTACATGCTACATAATATAAAGGCTAACATTTTATAAATAAAATGCAAAAACAAAACTTAGCATAGAAAGGAAATAGCATTTTAAATAAAATACATGTTGCTTTGTATTATTGTTCCTTGTTCAGATAATTAGTGATAGTTCTATTAACTGAACTAGCCATATTTATTTCATGTGAGCAAAAATAAAGGGTTTTAGAAAAACTTGCAGCTGAGCTGATGACAGAATACAGATAGGTTATCAATAGAATACAGATAGGTTATCAATAGTTTTATACAGATACAAATACTGCAGTTAATTTGAGACAATTTTTTTTTCTTATGTGAACAATTTCTCGTGAAAACTTAACATACAACCCTGATTTTGTATGAATCTGTACATTGCTTTACCATTTTAAAATGGGCATTTCTTCTTTACCTTGGGGTGATCTTAAAATGGATTCTTGTGGGTCAGTGCTATATAGCGATTAATAACTCTGGATGAATGAATGAATGAATGAATGAATGAATGAATGAATGAATGAATGAATGACTAGCTCAAGTCAGGTAATGCTTGGGAAGAACAAGGCATTAGAGTAGCAATTTGGATATAGAGACATTTTGCGAATATTATATATTTTCCTTCACATTCTGCATTAGTTATTCTGTACTGTTCCTCATTTAAGACTGAAGGAATAGGCAGGAGTACACTGTCTTATTAAATCTGATCATGCTTTGTTTTACAATGTCTGCTGTAAGCTCTGCCCATCTTCCCATGCACACATGCTGTCATTGTGAACTAGACATTTATTTACCTTGTTACCTACCCTCTAAAATCACTCACTGCCTCTAACAAAACTCATGCTTTAGAAGCTTATTTTCACTTTCCTAATTTAATCCATAAAGGAGTGTTTATTTTCATCTCTCCAGTCTGCAAACCATCCATCTTCCTTCTGGAAGTGGTTATACCTACAGTTCTGCTCTAAGACATGAAGCCTGGAGATATGTTAGGGGTCGCCAAAGCATTTGTATCAGCAATTGCTCTTATTGTCATTAGCTCCACTATGAGCCACAGTGGTGCATGTCATTACCTTCAGAGGTGCTGTATCATATGACTGCACTTAATGTTTTATGAACTTCATGACACCAGCATTGTGGATCGCTGCTGTGTGGATAGGGACACTATGCCAATCACTGTGAACAAGTATCAGCCTCATCTGCAGGCCCATGAAATTCATGGAGTACCTATCCCAGTGAATACCAAGGTATGTGTGGCTTTATATATACTTACTATATATGTACATAAATATATCCATGCACTTTATATATACTTGCTACAGAGACCCTTCAGTGACTGACTGGGGACAAAATGGGGGTATTTTGGGCATCTGCCTTAAGAAGACTCCATCAGTTTTTCAATGCCATGCTGTTGCTGCTGGGGAAGTATGTGTAGTTTCCACAAAGGAGAGAAGCAACTCCATGTATGAGTTCTGAGATATAGCCCTTTTTCCAGAGGTACTATGGGCAGTAGTTTGTATCCAGTTGAAGTAAGGCCCCACCTCAGGATCTTGGATGGAGGTACATGAACTGTAAAATGTATCACTCCATTTACTGCCAAGTAGTCTGGGATAAACAGCATATGATTGACAATATATGTGCATGCCAACTAGACAATTACCATGACTTCCACTTATGACCCACCTGCGGACTGTACTGCTCCAGGGCATATTATTGGCCATGTTAGATATGCCCCGGAATCCTGGGTAATAACACCTATCATAAATCCACAGAAAGCTGTAGAACAGTGGTACAACTCTGCATTATCACAAATGAGTGTATGTATACATCTGACCTTCTTAAGACACCCTTTTGCTGTTTGGAGCTTTGTAGTATGATCTTTACACATGTAAAAAAGAATTTTCAGTACATGCAACCTTACACCATATTATCCTTAGGCAGCAATTACAGCAGAGAGAGCAGTTGCAGGAGGGGTAGTTCCCAGCAAACCAGCAAGTGCATGCTTTACCAGATGAGGAGGAGTTGGAGGAGTCATTAGTAGGTCATGAACATTATAGATGATGATGAGTGCAGTAGGCTGTGACACTGGCAAACAGGCAGTGGCATCCTCATAGCTTCAACTGATAGCAAAGCATTTATGCTACAGTAAAAGCGATACATGCAGACCCACAGACAGGCTGTGTATACCCAAGCATAGGCTGGCTACACTGTGCATCAGACAAATCACACTGTGACTTCACACCGTGTTTTGGGGTCCAAATGGAGAGATGATAAAATCAGCAAAAGAAGTATTGCTGGAATTTAATTCATCCTCAAGTCTTGGTGCGTCACTAGGTGGACCCTGTTTTTCACATAATCTCACCAAAATGACACTGATATATAGACTGTATTTATATAGCATATATCATGGACAGACATAGGTTACAAAATAAAGAAGATAGCTGGGTGCACAAGTCCCAGGATAAAAAAGTGCCCAATCCTGGTAGGTGCACTGGTACCAGGACTGGGAAAAATGACTGTAGAATCCTCAAGGCATGGAAATATTCCTATAATGGGGCAAGGCCATGCCTGGGGGGAATAGCACCATTATTGTAGAAGGAGGTAGCAGTCCACAAAAATCACAAAAACTGATAAAAAAGATCTATACAGATGATAAAGTGGGCAACTGAGGATAAGAAAGAAAGTATGTATTATTACTGTTATGCAAGAAGCCCAGAATTTCCAGACAAAAGACATACAAAAGGATTAAGTGAGAAATTACAAGAAAGAAAATACTTCCTCAAGAAAAACTGTCAGAAGCTTCAAATAAAAATTTGTATTCATTAATACTACATATCTGTGAAAAAAAAACATATAGACCAAGAAACCTTGTGTCATTTGGAAAAAGAAGTGACTGAGGAAGTGCAAAATTTTAAAGAACATTGAGTGTTTGAAGGGTATAAAAAAGAAATATGGACATGGAAATGAAAGCGAGATCTTATATGCTGCAATATTTATGCAAAGGAGAAAGCCAAATTAATCAACACATAAAAGCAGCCCCAAAGATATTCAAAGAGAAATATAGGCAAAGGCATCCAGATATGGAAATTATCACAATAAAAAATAGATCACATAGAGGGAATGTAGAACAGAAGATTAGTCAAGTAGAAATTTAAAAAAAAATAGACGCTGAAGTTATGGAATATTTGTGAAGTGATGAATTCAGTGAAGAAAGTCTAACACAGGTCATATCACAGCATGATGCAACAACTAGTCCCCAAAGTAAGGAGAAACAGGAGGAGCAGAAGACATCTGATGAAGAAATATGGACTGGGAAAGAAAAAGATATTTAATATGGTGCAATATTTATGCACATGAGAAAGAAAAACTAATCAATGTAAAAACAGCAGCACCAAATATATTTGAAGAGAAATACAGGCAAAGACATCCTGATATGAAAAAATCTTACCATACAAAAAATAAGAAAGCAAACAGGAAAATTAGAAAAAATGATTAGTATTGAAGAAGTTAAAGAAATGGAAACTGAGGTTATGGAGTACTTGCAAACTGAATGATTTAGTGTAGAAATTTTAACTCAGATAATAACACAGTAGGACAGAGCAATGGACACCCAAATTAAGGAGACCCCAAGGGAGCAGGAAGCATCTAATCAGCTGACATAGAAAGATACTTTGGAGCCTTCCATAGCAAACCAGTACAAAGGTTCAGTTGGAGCTATACAGCAAGGAAAAAAACATGAATCTGTGGCAGCTCTGACACAGTCAATGCTGTGGAGTGATAAACCGGTGAGTTCCTATATGAAAGAACAGTGGATGAAACTGAAGATAATGTGCGACAGGAAGATGACAGAACTTTCTATAGAATGCCCGTAGGAAATGAAGAATTAAAATATGCCCTCAGTTTAGAAAAAAATGAACTAACAGAAGAGTTGCTTGATTTAATAGAGATAGCTAGATATATTAAGATGAATGAAAGAAACAGACTGCAGAAGGTCAATAAAACTCAAAGTCAGAAGTTTGATAAAACAAATAAACACAGTAATTAGGACTGTCTATAGAGATCTGTGCAATGAAACAGAAGTAAACATGATATATTACTGTCCAGCTAAATTAATAACAGATACAATTCTACCACAAGAACACAGGGTAGTAAAGGAAAGGAAGGGAAGAAATCAAATACCCTCATGGAAGTATCGAACAGAGAAAACTATAAAGCAATTAAGACAAGAAGTTTTACTGTTAGAAGAGTACAGCACAGGGAACAAATCAACAAAAATACTCAGAAAAGCAAACATGATAAAAGCAATGCACAGTATTATAATGGATCAGAATTTATCATGCAGTATCAGAAATAATAAACTAACCCTGGGATTCACGAAGCTCCATGCAAGAATATGACTATTCTTGCACGGAGTGGTTCATGTCAATTTAGAATAGCAGTGCGCCTTACATATGCATGAAGGCACGCTGCTGTTTAATCTAAATGGACAGGAACCATGAACGAGTGCAGAGGGTGTGTTTCAGCAGTGTCTGCACATGTAACATGCCCCCTTCACTCAGAAAGTGCTGTACAGCACTTTGTGACACAGACAAGTGTCAATGTACATAATATTAGAGCCTGGCTCTAATATTATGTACTAAACCATTGTCCGCAGACACTGAAATGTAAGTAGCTAACATTTCAGTGTCTGCAGACACTGAAATAAAAAGAAATAAAAACACAAACACACCTAGAAGGCAACAGCCTTCAAGTGCACCCCCTCCCCGAATGTATGGACTCTTACCCTACATGCATGGAAGCAGTAAGGCAAGAGGAAAGTAATAAAAATGCAAAAACATTTTTTTTCTTTTCATTAAATAAAACCGACATTTAAGTGGTGCGCAGCTTGTTAGTGCGGTGCACCGCTATGCTTAATCTGGCTGAAATCCTGAAAATGATAGACAAGTGTTACTGTGATAAAAAACATCATAAACCTGCTGTAGGATAGTGGTACTGCTATGGTTTAAGCATGTAGAACATGCTTGTTTCAAATCACCCTCTGTCAATTTATTTAATAAACTTTGAAGGAATTTGAATGATAGATGTCAGTCATATGGCTCGTGTAGCACAGTAGGGGTGGGAATATGTAAAATATAAATGTAAAAAATAATTTATAAATTTAATGAAAAAATAGATTTAAGCAATGCTTTGCTAGTGTAAGTATTGCTTACCTGCTTTCAGCTGTGCTTATCTGTTTTAAGCATTGCTATGCGGATTTGGGCAGAGCTAAGCATATTTCAGCATTTTAAAACTGGCCAATCAAGAAAATGTGCAGGAAAACTGCCCTATTTAATCCCCACCAGTGGGAATACAGTCATAACCATTTGAGATTGCTCACAGCAGGACCACTATGTCAGGTGTGGGTGAAGGTGTTTGCTTCCGAGCGCAACATTGGGGCATCTAAGAGTCCAGGGTGATGGCTGGGCTCCTAGTAAAAAAAATTATGCTAGACTGCTGCATGGCCAGTACCAGGGCTCCCAGTACAAAGCAGAGGCCCGGGACCAGCTTGCACGCGATCTCACCAGTGCCACTCGCATACCCCAGACTGGTGAGCAGGTACATCACCATCACAATGACCTGAAGCAGAGGATGGGTGCACTCTTGGACCAGTGGATCCAAGATGCCTGAGTGCAGGATGTCCCATGTGTCTGTACGTATGCAGTCTTATGTATCTCTAACTAAGTATGGAAAAAGTTAAACTTCTGACTGTGCAGGTGTGATTAATGTGTCATATCTCCCCATACAGCTGTTGCAGAGAGGTCCCAGAATGTTGAGGCTCATGCCCAGCAACTGGCCCGGCTGCATCGGCATTATGGTGACTACAGAATACCTCCTAATATTAGCAGTAATAAATCAAAAATATAGTGATGGTAGTACTGTCTGTATATATAACTGTGTTGTAAAAGTCAGGTATAAATGCCTGTGTCAGGCTGCCAGCATTACAATGAAGTATTTACAGCTGCTGTGTAATACAGATATAAGTAGCAAACAAGGTACAATATGCAGGACAGGAATAGTAGAAAATATATGAGTTTGTCTGAGTGAACCTGCCAAGAAAGTGCCATATCAGGGCTACTGTAACACTCAGAAATGAAAAGCACTCCCCTGTGCAGATCATGCAGGAATAGTAATTGTGGATTTCTGAGGTGTACACAGATATGTCTGTCAAAACTAATAAAGGTGATCCCAAATACTGGTGTGTGTCATCTCACTTGTACCTAAAAAATAGAAATGTGTATGTCCTGCAAAATGCATTAACTGAGGTGAACTGATTTAGCACTGCTTGTCTGCATACTTTAGAATGGGCATGTCAAATAACTGAAAAAAGCAACAGTACATATTTCCACTAGAATGTGTTTTACTTGTGTGTCTGCCAGCATTGTCCTGTGTTAAACTTTCAATTTCAGCTGTATGTAGCTGTGGATGTACTGACAAGTGTATACGGCTAACAGGTGCAGACTTAAAACCTGCAATGTGTACTAAGGAATCTAAATTGCAGTATGTACTTGTAAAACAGTCAAATGTGCAATCCAGCTAATGTGCACATGATTTGCAAACACTGACACTAATGCCTGTTGTGTATGTATAATTTGTACTGAAAATGGGAAACAAATGATGCAACATTTAATAAGAAAAGTACTGTGCACAAAAATATGTACTAGATAGAAATGTCACAAGCAACACACAACACCTCCCCAGTAGCTCAGCCTGATAAGGACTAGGCCTGTAGTTCAATTTTGTACACACACCATGGTTCAAATTCAGGGACTGCCACTAACATGTTAGTCTGGTTCTACAGTTGTAAAATGCAATCTTAATAGAAAAAGTAATGTACTGCAACACATATATTTTCCACACATGGCACACAGGTAAAAAAATCTGAATAGAAATACTAGTATGATGTGTATAACTATGAAAAGTGTACAACTGCTGTGTTGACAAGCCCCAGTCCTACAAATAGATGCAAGCCATCCACACTCTGCAGTCTAGCCCAGACAAGCACCTCAATTGTCACGCTGTCAGGGATAGTTTCCCCAGTTGCCAAGAAACCCGCACACAGAGAATGTCACAGTAGATGTATGTCAAAAGAACAACACACACTCCCAGGGCCTGCAGCTAATATGTGAATCTGAAATATTTGTAGAAACAACAATGTAATGTGCATACAGTTTATCTGCACAGGGCCCACAGGTAAAGAAAACTGTATAGAAATAGGTATGGTGTGCATAACTAAAATAAGGGTACAATTGATCTGTTGATACATACAGCTGTTGGTGTGCTGTAGCAGCCCCATGGCCCAGATAGAGTGTAAGTGTGGTCAGAATGTAGAGTAGTGAATAGTAGTGCTGACAAATATACTTGATAGTAGTTGCCAATTGAATCTGTTCCCTTCCCCCACCACTCAGTTGATCCAATCATCACATTGAAACCAACATGGGTATATTCCTAAATAAACCTCTACTGTTGGGACCATTGTTCCATTTAGTTAATTATTTGTTTAAACTGTGTGCATACTAATATTCCCTGTTGAATAATCATTGTTATTGCCTGCCTGATATACCTCTAACTGGCATGCTGTTGCAACTCTGAATGCCATTTCATATATGCATGAGTTCTGTTTGCTATGGCACTGTTATAATTGCACTGTTTTGGGCAAATGGAAATATCCATGTATGCTGTTTTGACTAATGTTGTAATGTGTTGTTCATGACTAACCAATATTCATTGTTAATTTCCACACCATAGCATGTACGGGAAGGCGGGAAGGCAGATCACAGCAGATCCGCCTCTCCCACCCCACCTGGCCGAGGCACTGGGTCCCAGCATGTCTGGGACCCAACCCAGACATCCCTCATCTGCTGATCTGGCACCACCCTCAGGTGGAACTGCTGCAGGGGATGGGGCGTGCTCCCCTGCAAGTGGGCACAGTGAGGATGTTGTCACCTGGGATGAGGTTTGTGGCATGGTGCACAGTGTCCTCCCGACAGAGCTGGATGACCGCCTGCACCAGGTAGAGGTCAGGCCGGTGCAGCTAAGGTGCAGATGGTCCCTCCAGCCCAGCCCCCAGCACAGCCACCTTTGGGGCTGTGAAGGAGTAGTGGTGACTGCCATTGGGTGGGGACATCAGTGCCACTACTACCATCTGGTGGGTTCATGAGCCTCTGATTCCCAACCACTCTTCCGGTCAAAGTGTTTACCCCCCATGTGTCATACACTGCCTCTGTCTGCTGTCTTGTCCGTCTTGTCTGTCTGCAAATGCAACCTCTCCTACCAAACCTCCCTCACCTCACTTACCTATAATCCTTCCTTAACATCCGACTCTCACCTTAAAAAAAAGGGCATCTGTCCCAAAAAAAAATCACGTCCCATACATAGCTCTACATTTCGCCCAGACACGTGTACCCATCACACAATCTAACTCTACCAATCATCCTTATTGTATGATGCCCACACTCCTCCTTGTAGGGTGTGAGGCTCCAAATTCTAAATTGCCCATATTGAAAGCAGCTGTTGCTGCCGAGGAAATGCAGAGCTATGGTCATTTCCTACACCTGTCCTGCACATCCCTACCTATTTCTCATTTTGTTTTTTCCCCTGCTTTCACCAAATTTCACCACTTTACTATCTCCCTTTTTTCTTTTCTTTATTTGAAATTAGTGGGTTTAAGCAGCCGTAAGTGGGTGTAAGCGAAGCTGAGCTCACGTAAGTGTCACTTAGCTCTTCTCAGCTCCTTGCAAACCCACTTGCAACTGCTTTAAAGTGCCTTAATCACTCTGTCTCCAACAGACCCTGTTCTGCCCAGCAACAATAACCAGCACTTGCAAGTCTCAAACCAAGGACCCTGCACTTTATAGCCAAAGTGATTTACCACTAAGCCATTTGAGATGTACATAAGTGTGATGTTTTCTCAAACATATCATGAAGCACAGTCATTTAACAGTACGGAAAATGTATTTATATATGTAGATGTATGTATGTATGTGTGGCCACGGAGGTGCAGCGGTTAGCATTGTCATCTCACAGCAAGAAGTTCCCTCATTCGATCCTTGGCTGGGGTGCCTTCTGTGTGGAGTCTGCATGTCCTCCCTGTGGTTGCATGGGTTTCCTGCCGGTGCTCCGGTTTCCTCCCACATACCAAAGACATCCTGTAGGTGGATTGGACACTCTAAATTGGCCCTAGGTGTGAGCGAGTGTGTGTGTGTGCCTTCTGTGGAAGGGTGGATGCTGGGCTGGCAACTTGACACCATGAAACTCCACTGCCAATCATGAGCGGACAGGTGATCTGCTGTGGTGACCCCTAACTGGGAAAAGCTGAAAGAAGATGTGTGTATGCATATATATATATATATATATATATATATATATATATATATATATACATATACACACACAAACACATGTATATATAAATGTGTATTGCTTTTGCACATTGGATCCACACTCTGAACCTCTCACTGCAAAACATCTGAGGGGGTGAAGAGGCCCAAAATAAGTATTGCTTGTAATTATTGACATCATTCGTTCTTCCACAGCTGAACAGATCTGCCTTGCAACACAATAACCAGCACTTGCAAGCCTTGAACCCAGGACCCTGCACAATACAGCCACAAAAAGTTAACAGTATGCCATCTCAACTGTAAGATGTCAGGATGATATCACTAGCATATCATGCAGAACAGTCAGTCTACCATAAGGAATGCACAATGTGGGAGCACTAAACATTCCAATGATGCGTATAAACACACACACACATACATACAAATATATATATATATATATATATATATATATATATATATATATGTATATACATATATATATATATATATATATATATATATATATATATATAAATATATATATATAGTTATGCACACACACACACACACACACACACACACACACACACATATATATATATATATATATATATATATATATATATATATATATATATGTATATACACATACATACACACATAATATATTACTATGTATAGATATGTATAAGAAGAGTATATATAGAGGGTGCACAACATATCAAAACAGCCAGTATTCATACAGTTGCCACCTTTTAAAATGGCCAGTGTTTGATTCTTTCATACAAATGAGAATTATTGCATGAAGCATATACCCACACACAATGCAAAGGACATGACACCACACACAAGTTTGCATACATAGAAATGTTTGTGTACTAGTTCAGTTGTTTATAGGTTCATAGGTTGGTACTAGGCTATCGGCCCTAGGGCCTATACAAGCCTAACCATAACAATTCCCTGGCTATTTCTTCCCACAGTATTTACTTCCCTGGACCCCTGTCTAGCAGGGCGACTGACATGATCCCCGGGGTGAATTTCCTATCTCCCATCCAATCATCAAGGTTCATTTTGAAGAAGGCCAAAGAGGCGCTCTGCTTGACATATATGGGCAGTCTATTCCATAATCTAGGGAGTCTCTGAGTCAGGAACCTATTATTCCAGCATGTTTTGTTCATTGTGATGAAAAGGTTTAGATCCCTGGAGCGTGTGTCACTGAGGGACTGGAATTTCTTTAAGTGTAGCATGTCCAACATCTCTGGGTTTGACATGGCCTTGTATGTTAAGCAGAGATTGCCTCTGAGTAGACAATATGTGATAGAGTATAGGTGGAGTTTTTTTAGACGGTCAGCATAGGGCATCTGCTTTAGGCCTGTGATTCTTTTAGTGAGATATCTTATACCATTTCTTATAGCACTTTGGTGTTTGAAATACATAATAACTGAGTAATGCAACTCTCAAACAAAACATTTGATACAGTAATCTGAAAAACATAACATATGTTGCTGTCCAGGCTAAGGCCTTCAAGTAGTACAACAGTAAAAAAAAACACTCGCCTTGAAGATAAAAGCCAATCAACACTTATTAATTACAGATGTAGTTCAGCAGCCTCCAATTACAATCTGTACTGAACCCCTAGGGGTAAAGAATTAGTTCTCACAATGAAAATGTATCTGTTACATAACAATGCTTAACTTAAAATGTTACTATCACACTGACAAACAGAAATGTCTGTAAGACAGTAAGTTCTAGCCCACCACTGTTCCCATGGTGAAATGTATGAAAATGTACAGCCATATACCTTCATGTTTCTTACCACTGATATCCCTCACGTTATAACAGTCTAGGTTAAAACATGTCATACCCCTCTCTCATAAAACGTCTTACAAGGGCATATAACAGTGTTTTACATACACTGACACCTCTGGACTGTACAAGGTCACACACGTTTTGTACAGCTGTAGCCCTCATATATATGGACTCTACCGCACAATTTGTATGGGAGTACACAACATCACTGGAATGATAGCAAGAATGCCACCACTAAATAATGATAGGTCGTTACTTAACCTCTTACTGCATGACATCTGGACAAAGCCTGGTATATAGGTAGAGGACAGAGGCTGGAACACAAGGCCATATTTGCAATATTGCTGTTATATACTGTGAAAGTTGCTGGTGTTACAGGATTACTTGCAACATACCCTTACTCAGGAATATGAAGTCAGAAGCACAAATGGATGTTGCCATGTACTGATAAGCACTCGCCAGAGAGAATGCCACTGATATGTCAGAGACAAGACCTGTGTGGTGAACAGATAAAACACAACAGCCAATCCTCTGGACATCATGTGGATAGGCCCACAGTCGAGAGCTATGCAGATAGACTGCACTCCATGCAAAGCTAGCATGTACACACAAACCCTGTAAAACTAGCCTTATTCAATGCATATAACAGCAATACTCACACGGTCCATACGTCTGGAACCTTATACAAACATGTAGTTAGCCTGTGTCTGCAAGTCCTGTTGTAAGAGGTATTGCAACCTGCTGTCTGTAACACTGCTGCCCAAACATAGGAAGAATTTCTTCCATACAGGAAAGGTAAAGGGACAACACCCACATGATGTAGTCATTTATAGTAGTGGGTTGCTATGACACTGGTAATTGGAAGTACTACACAGCTGGCTGCATGCAGTTAGCAAGTAGGGAACACCAGTTGGTGCAGACGCTATCACCTGATTATGAGCATCACCTACAAATCCATGCTGCAATCTATTCAAACCAGCTCAATCTCTGTAGTGGAGAGAGAGAGAGAGAAGTGGAGAAATACAAAAGTATAGCACTAAAAAATACTAAAAACCAAAACAAAATAAAATCAAACAAGGAACATATCCAAGTGTACACAGAAGAGAGCACAATACTAAAACAGGTATTTGAAACATTTATACATACAATTGAATGTAGTATTGGTCTGTAATAATGGGATAGTTGATGTTGAAAGATTTATATGTGCTATCAAGACTTGTTGCTGTAATGATGTCCTTCTGAACAACTGCTATGGACATAACATCTGGCCCTGTGGGCATTGGGCCATACTTGTCAACTGTGCAGATCTGCACAGAATGACAAGATGTTAGCCATCATAGTGTTTGCTCTGTTCCTCAAAACATGTATACTAGTCTGGCAAATAGTTGAAGGTGGAAGTAATGAAGTCATGATAGACACATGGGTTTCAGACCCCACTACCTTCAGGACAGCCATAGTAATGTGAAATGTATCATGCACAAAAATCACATTTGTAATAGGCTTACCTACAATCTGTCCCTATATATACACCCCCTAATGTTAGGCTATGTCCATATGTGACACTTTGTTTCATAGCAAGGTAGAACAGTGCAGCTGTGGAGGAAGGAGTGTGGACCTGATGTCTGAATGCACACACACACACACACACACACACACACACACACACACACACACACACACACACACACATGTGTATGTGTATATATATATATATATATATATATATATATATGTGTGTGTGTGTGTGTGTGTGTGTGTGTATGTATAAATACATTTTCCCTACACTTGAATTACTGTGCTGCATGATATGTTTGAGAAAACATCATACATATCTGCAGCTCAGATGGCTTACTGGTAAATTGATGAGGCTATGGTGTGCAGGGTCCTGGATCACACACTTGCTATGGCTGATAATTTATCTACCAGCCAGAACAAGGGCTGCTGGATACAGAGTGATTAAGGCACCTGTATGCAGTTGTAAGCGGGTGTGAAGTGGACAGTTATGTCTGGTGTGAAATTTATGTTGGGAACACATTGCCCTTTGTTTGTTAAGGTTACTGTGGGATGTTGAGGAAGGATAGTAGGTATATTTGGTGAGGTAGGTTGGGTTGGAAGACAGACAAGACAGCATACATGGGCGGAATATGACATGTGGTGGGTAAACACCTTGGACTGGGAGGGGTGTATGGAAATTGGAAGCCCATGAGCCCCCAAATGGAAAGAGTGGGACTGGGGTTCCCACCCATAGGCAGTCACCACTTCACCTTCATGGCCCTGAAGGTGGCTGTGCTGGGGGCTGAGCAGGAGGAGCATGCTTACCCTCTAATTTTGTCATGAGGGCCTCAAGGTGGTGTAGCAGATACCTAATTCTCTGCAAACTCCCTATGCACCAGACCCTGGACCTGATGTCAGGTGACAGGATCCTGTCTGTGTGCACTCGGGGGGGGACAAGCACCATCCCCTGAGGTGGTTCCAACTGAAGGTAGTGCAGGACCAGCAGATGAGGAGGTCCCAGCTTGTGTCCCAGACATGCTGTGGCCTGGTAACATGGCCAGATGAGGTGGGAGAGATGCTTTTGCTGGGAGCAGCCTTCCCAAACACGCTATCATGTCACATTTTTAGAACATATGTGGGTAGTAATAGTCAACACAATCCAGGATTAGTTATTAACTGAAAACACCAGATTTGGAGCAGTTGCATAGCAAACAGAACACATGCATATATGGAACCACAGTGGCCATTACAATGGCATGCAGGCTACATTGTTAGCAACAGGCCACCAATGATAGTGTTTTAACATGGAACATGAATAGAAACACATTTCAATATTTGTTGCACGATAGGATATATGTCCCAACAGTAGGTTTGGTGTAGACATACCCATTGATTTGTGTGTTCAGATTATTGTTGCAGATATGGTGGGAGGAGATGTCAATTAACAACTATTATATCCTTGCAGTATGAGTTCCTCAGACCTCTTTTTCCTCTTTATGTCTTCCAGGTACCATGTCGAGAGATCACTTTCCAGTGTATACACCCCAGGAAAATTACATTCTCAAAAACTACCTGGTGCAGAACCACTGAACCCTCTTTGGGCATACAGCCCATGATCTGCAGGAGAGGACTGCCCTGTGGAATGAGCTCGTCCACAGGGTAAATGATGTCAACCTGCATAACCGCAGTTATGAACAGGTGCGACATCGGTGCACTGATCTAATCCACCACACCCGTCAGCATGCTGCTGCAGTTAGGAGGGACCAGCTAGCCACAGGTAGGGGTCATGCTATCCAGCCTCCACTGACACATGCTGAGGAGCTCCTCACCAGCCTTGGGGCAGCTGCCCACAAGGCAAGCCAAGAACCTGCTGGTAGCATTGTGGAGGTGGGTGCTACCCACATAATTGACAAGGAGCATGCAGGTAAGGCCCCAGGGTACATTACTACACCACTGTTGCTTCTCCATCTTCATTTGTAAAGTATCTTTATGCATATGTCAGATAACATAGTGTATTGCTGCGGTGTAGTAATGAACAGATGTGCATAATCTCTAGTATTGTGGGTTTGTACTGTTGCTGTTCTGAAATGCTGCTCCCACCCTGTACCAATGCCACAGGTGTGGCTACTGACATCACATCTTTCACACAGCTATGTAGGTCCCTCTGAAATACCTATGGGGCAGCAGCCTGTAGCTGGTGAGCATGGTTTTATTTTATTCAGGTTTGCCAATAAACCAGCCATGTTATGGCCATGGTATTTGCCATGCACACGTTTAACACACCTACCCATAATGCATCCTGTACATGTTCACTTATTGTTGGTGTTAACTGCACTGCATCACAGTGGTCACCATGGTGGCATATCTGAAGGGTATGTAAGAGTCCTGCAGTATAACTAACAACCTGTTAGTGTAAGATGTGTGCACAGAGATGAGCAAAATGGTTGGACAAATGGATTACAGTAGGGACATGTTTGAAACATTACCCTTATACTGTGGCTACAACAGTGTATGCATCACTATTACAATGGCAACTGTTACAGATCTACACAATGGCATATCACAATACCACATTCCACAACTCTTACAACTTGTAATGTGATCCTAACATGAGCAATGAATGTGTAATATTGCATCCTATGTTAGGACAACAAATATGGGGAATACATACCTTAACAAACACTGGAAGCATATGCGTGCACACACTCCAAATAACATATTGTGGAAGCAGCTTTTGAGGTACTGACAGCATTCACTCTTCATGAGTATGCACCTTCCATCAAGTACAGGTCCTCAATGTCATACCAAGTAATGGTTTGCAAGTATGTGCATGACATTTGCTCACTCACCTGCAAAAGAGGCAGCCGTGGCTTGCACACATCTTACAAACCATGGAATGGATCCCATATCTAAAAGGTAACACTCAGGAGTGGGAGATGTAGCCTTACCTCACCATTGCATATACCATGGCAAACAGTGCAGACAGTCATTTATGTTCATAGGTTGGTACTAGGCTATCGGCACTAGGGCCCATACAAGCCAGCCATAACAATTCCCTGACTATTTCTTCCCACAATATTTATTTGACGAAGTATGGGACAACATTAACGTAGAAAATAAACAGATGGCCATCCAAGATAGATGACAACACATGTTGCAAACTGGTCATGGAGGCTGCATAAAAACATGCTGCAACACTGAGGGACTTGCAAGAATGTCAAGCAAGTACTGCCTGTGCAGTACCTGTGTCGACAGTTGTACAAAGTCTGCATAGTGTGGCCTATGGGTTAGAGTAGTCAGATGGAAGAGTTGTTTCACAGGAAACATCATCCCGGGCTCTCTACAGGTAGCATATGCATAACATCAAAAGTCTCCCAGAGGCATGTGTTGCAATGTGTAATGGTGTACCAAGAACAAGCCTGAAACTTACAGACAGTATTAATAAAGATACATGTGCTGTACAAGCAACACCTCACTCCACCTCAGGTCCACCATCCCTATCTGTACCATGTTGGTCCCAGTGAATACCTTTAGGTTTACTGTTCATTAGCAGGAACTAGGCCAGTAGACATGGTGTTGTGAATTTGGGCACCGCAAAATGACACTCATGTGTGGCACATAGTTGCCAAGCATCTGCAAAAAGGCTGAGGATGGGGAGGGGTGTCATTCTGAAACACAACAATGAACTGAAGCATACATTCAAAGCTCACTAAGAATGCCTGTATCTGAACAGAGTCAAGATCATGAATTGTGTCAGACATAACCCTGATTCCACAGCAGTAGTGAAGGCACTGTGTGACCTTCAAGGGCTGTGCACAAGTTGATCTTGCAATCTGGCACAGTTGGGGGACATTTGTAGGGTAGAGTGACCAAATAATGGCAAGAACAGATGGGCCATGCTAGTATACCCCTTCCAGGAATAGTGACTGCTGTAGTTCACTTAACAGGTGCTGCAACAAACCATCATGCTAAGGGTGTGCACACTTATACAACCCACATATTGTATGCAGCTCAATCATTATCTGCACAACTAACACATTTGTTTGATACTGCATTTGATTGCACAGTTCATATGTCACATATGTGTGTGTAATGTTAGCATAGTCAGTATTGTGGCTCCATGGCACATCAGGGAAGAGGGTGGCATGTCAATAAGGGTGTGTACATTCCTCATAACCACAGTAAGCTTTGAACATTGTCAGTATAATTGTATTTTATTGCTCATACATGCACTGCTGATGAGATCTGCAAATCAAACATCAGGCATTCAGTATTGACATCTGTCCTCATATCATCCCAAATATGTGTCAGACAAACACGTGGGGCTGTGAGAGCTGTGAGCTACAGAGCTAACATAAATGCCACACACATACACATTCAGCAATGATATGTACACCCCTGCGGCATGGTGCACAGTATGTTCCAGAGTGCTGAACAGGTGCACAGCAATACTGTGTACATGGGTGCAGTGTGTTCCAGGGGAAGGGGCTTCTCCTACTAACACAACTCATGCATCACAGAGATGTATAATGTTGGTAACAGGTATTGAGTATAGCTGCAGTACATGCTGTAGAGTGCCATATGTCATGCATGTTGACAGATGGGTAATGAGAGGTCTCTGTAATATTTTTGTGCCACCTCATCTGTGTGTGTGTGTGTGTGTGTGTGTGTGTGTGTGTGTGTGTGTGTGTGTGTGTGTGAGAGAGAGAGAGAGAGAGAGAGAGAGTGTAGAGATAAGCAATGATGTACAGGTCTTAAAGTATGTATTTTGTTTTCCCCTCACAGGTGGCAAGGTGATTCAGGGTTCTTCCTCTAGGCAAACTGATGTTAGTGTCTATACAGACTCTGACAATGATGAAAGTTATGGTGATGCACAGGCGGGGTTGTCAGGGGCTATAGCTGTGCCATTGGTTGACATCCAACTGTTATCCACCCCATCCCCACACACAGTCACATTCCCTATACATACTCCATCACCAGTGGCCATAGATGAGGGTCAGTTGGGGGGAGGTGGCATGGGACAGGACAGTGTGGTGACTATGGCAAGTGTGTCTGGACACAGCAGCCAAAGCCGGATGACTGGCATGGTACCACACAGGCAGATGTACAGGGATGATCATAGGACGGCTGCTAGCCATCATACCCCTGCAGAAGTGCCACAGCAGGTGTCACCAGACGCATGATTTGGGCCACCATGGAGGCACAGGCATGTATGGAACATTATACCAGACAGAGTCTGAGGCTCCAGAGGACTACTCATTTTGCTGTTATTGACAACATTGTGATCTTTTAGGTGCCTACCTTTATTTTGCAGAGGTCCTGAATAGACGGTTGGGTTGGTGGGAATCCTCGAGTGTGCAATGTCTGTGTTAGAGCATATAGTGGGATTAGGTCAACAGCCACATGGACGTAGGTCAGCAATACCAACAGGTAGAGGTCTACGTGTACGTGCAACAAGTTGCAGCTGCTCCTGTAGTGGCAGTACCAGCACCAACACTGCAGGGGGCTGCTGTCCACATCACAACATAGCAAGCCATGTGCACATGGCCCTGGCCCCAATAGGGACTCAGATCCAGCGGACATTTGTCATCCTCAGGTAAGAGTGCCATATCGGGCCTTGTGCCTGTGGAACTCCTGGAAGGCACAGTTCTCATGGTCATGGCCAGAGACGGTGAACTGCACACCCTGCCATATACAGTCTGCAGCTGTCCAACAAACCCCTGTATAGGGCAGCCACATGGCAGAACTGTGTGCATACATAGATACACAGACACATCACCAACACAGCTTGGGCAACCCTATACCTACACACACATCTGCACAGACCAATGAATAATGAAATCCCTTAACACACACACACACACACACACACACACACACACACACACACACACACACACACACACAATGTCAACCAAATGGCTTAGCTTAGGTTTCTGGCAAACCCACAACACACCCTGTGCATATGGTGACACCTGTGCCACATCCCTGTCATCCATAAAATTGATGTGGGGACAGGATAATATGGTTCTGATGCATAGGGTGAATGTAGTAAGGTGTGCCAATGTAATGCTGTGTGACATGTTTTCAGCAGGAAAGTTTAATGCTTACATGTTAGGATGTGTACCTGTCCAGCCATAATGTATTATAACTGTTATTAACAATTACTGATTGCGGTCTGCATAATGTATTCAGTTTGTGTTGTAGGTGTCTGTGTGTCAGCGGGTCTTCTTCACTTTGTCATAAGCTGACAATATTGAGTCTGAAATTGTCGGTACGACAATATAGAAAGTGAAGAATACCGTGCAAGTAAACAGAAATCTCCGTAAGGGGAGATTTCTGTTTACCACAATGTATTGCGGTCTTGGAGTTGGTATATTTAAGTAGAGGTGTCTGGGGGTGCAGGGGGGCTTTCCCCTCTGCATACGCCATTTAGTTTTTTTTTTATTTGTTCTTTTTTATGTTATTTGATGTTTTACTTAATCGATCAATAATGTTCGATCTTTATTGATTCAATTAAGTAAATTTTCGATAAAGTGATATAGATGCGTGTCAGCAGGATGTTGATATGCTGTTGTTTCTTATTATGGGTATGGCACTGTGGTGATACCTTGAGCGTGCCATATCCTTGGTACAGCTGAACACAAGTAACAGGTCTGTATAACAGTTACTGCATGTGCCACATGGCTGATAGGTCTGAGAGGTGTATACAGGTGAGTGCATGGTGGCTGATGTCAGCAGCCCTTCTACAGTGGAAAATGGTAAGTGTACTGGGTGGCACACACCACATGTTGTGTATAACACACACACACACACACACACACACACACACACACACACACACACACACACACACACACACACACACACACACATGCTTTGGTGTTGATGCACTACACAGAGAATACTGTACACATGGATGTACTTACTTTTGCAGTGAACCCATTTTAGTCTATGTAACTCTGCCAAGAAAAAAATAGGCAAAACATCACATTGCTAAATAATCAGTTGCTAGTTTAATGTCACTGACAATGGTACTGGCAGGGTATATGTCCCCTTTCCCAATATAGTGCAATCATGGAGTTGGTAAACATAGGTGTGCTGGTGTGGGTGGCACAGCCCTTCACTTTGGAGGATGTGGGGTAGTGTAGAACTACACATAGGTGTGACTGACAACTACTTCACCTGTTAACATAAACTGTACAGTATTACAGATGACTAAGCAGGAGGATACACACAATAACCCCAATGAGGGTGGCTGTGTCAACAACATCCATACCCAACTATATATACAGACTCCAGTATCACTGTACAGCTATACAGTGTTGAAGATGGCATTTACACATCTACTACTAGTTTTGATGGAATGGATTTCCACAAGATGATACTTTTGAAATGTTAGCAATTGCCAGTCAGTTCTCGGACAGATGACCTCCTGGGACATGTATTTTCTGAAAAATGAAGTAGATCCCTTCACCTACACACACACTTATTTGGCAACACTAAGAGCAGAACCCTTACCTAGGTACTTATTGCTACTAATGTGTTTGGCCTTATGTGCACACACCACATGGCGTTTAGGATGAGGTGTGTACCGAGTTTCTTGTTAAGTGAAAAACATCACCAGGCCTTCTACAGTATGGTAATGGGGGATGTACTGGTTGTTAATGAACAATACATAGTGTGACATACTGTCATATACACATTGTCAAACACATAATAGTCATAATCCAAAAGAAGTAAGAAGGTGCAACAAGCTGTGAGTAAATCTTCAACGAACTTCCAAATTTCCAACCATTTAATAGTAAACAACAACAGACGAAAAGTTTAAAATAGGTAAGCGCTTTCACGTCATTACAACGCTTCATCAGACCATATTAAAAACTGAATAGCACACCTTTTTATATACCACAATGCATTACAACTTAATTAGAGCCCATCACTAATAATGCAATTAAAATCACTTTGTTGCAAGCTAACACCATATACTAAAACCAATATACATATATAAAAATATATAAAAAACATATCAAAAATATATAAATAAATATATATATATATGTGTGTATATATAGTCAATCACTCTTAGTGATTAGTGATTTAGTGGTCTACTAGCTAAAAATGGTTTGAGTGATATTTTATCATTAAGCCCATATTTATGGGCTTGTAGCCTTAGGATCCACTTACTCTCAATTTCTTCTGTATGACCTTTGATATTCCCTAGTCTACTAGACCTAGTAACTACTTCAAGGGCCATAAACTTAAAACTATGTGAAAGTCCTTTGTCTAATATGTGTCGTGCTAACGCGTTGGTAGTATTCTTTTTCTCTATAGCATAAATATGCTCTCTTATGCGCTCATGTAATGTTCTATTTGTTTTCCCAATATAAAATAGTTGACAATTTTGACACTGAGCAAGATAGATGATATCCATTGTTTTGCAATCCGCATAACCTTTGAAAGTATATTGGCATCCTGTATATGGGTGTATAAATGTATCATTATCAGCTATATATTTACATTGCTTACATGTACGACAAGCAAAAGTGCCTGTCCTCTGTGACTGAGTCCTATTTTTGCATGTATTTTCATAACATAAAATCCTGTTCAATGATTTCATGTTCCTATAAGATATGTTAGGTTTATCATCAACTAGACTTCTTATTTTTTGATCCATCATCAATAGTTTCCAATTATCCTCTATAACCCGCCTAATGTGGGTATTTTTATTGGTGAACGGAATAATAAG